>NC_053489.1:373635170-373860170 GCF_905171775.1 Rana temporaria
CATTTCTTCACTATCAAATTGAAGACATCTGGATTCAATTGCCACTCCGCTTCATACACCCGGTTCCTGCTGAGGAAGACTACTATCCTGCTTAGAGTCCCCTTTAAGTGGACCGAGGACAAGGATCGAGTATGGAGCTCTGCCAAGCTTAGAATGCTTTCTACTAGGTCCTGAAGAACTCTGCTTCTGGTGCCCCCTTGTTCGTTTATGTAGGCCACTGCTGTGGAATTGTCCGACAGGATTTGTGTATGTCTTCCTTGGACTTCTGCAAAGATCAGCAAGGCGATCTCTATCGCCTTTAGTTCCCTCCAGTTTGAGGATCTCGGTGCTTCTCTTGTGGACCACGATCCCTCAGCCCACGACCACTAATATGAGCCCCCAACCCCAGGAGCTGGCATCGGTTGTTAACCTTACCTGGGTTGGAAAGGACAACAGCCTGATGAAAACCTTGCCTGGTTTTTCCACCACCAGACTCCTTTTTACTTTGGAGGGGATATTCACTAGCATATCTAGTGAATTTTGCTGGTGATCCCAGATTTTTAGCAGAAAACTTTGCAGAGGTCTGAAATGGAGCTTTGCCCACTGAACTGCTGGTATAGAAGAGGTCAGTGTTCCTAGTGCCGACATGACCCTCCATCTGGACAGAAGCTGACTGGATTGTAACAGTGACACTACTATCAGCCTTTTCCGTTTTTCTTCTGGGAGAAAAATCTTTTGCTCCAAGGAGCTGAAACAGAAACCCAGGAATAACCCCTCCTGTGAGGGAATCAGATTTTTCTTTTGGAGGTTTAATATCCATCCGATTGACTCTAGGTGAGCACAGGCTCTGTCCAAGTTCCTCTGAAGTCCTTCTCTGGTTTGAGCCAAAAACAGCAGGTCGTCTAGATAAGGAATCACTGAAATTCCTTCTAGACGCAGGGGTGCCAGTGCTTCGGCCATTACCTTCATGAACACCCTTGGAGATGACAGGCCAAATGGGAGCGCTCTGAATTGCAGGTGTACCACCTTCTCTTCCCTTCTTTCAGTGCTAACCACAAGTATCCGAGACCTGGCGGCAATAGGAATGTGAAGGTAGGTGTCCAGTAAATCTATTGAAGCCATGAAGCACCCTTGACTCAGGTTTCTTACTGAGAAAATGGAATCCATCTGAAATCTTCTGTACACTACTGACCGATTCAGCAGTTTTAGATTTAGGATGAGGCAGTACTTTCCTGAGGGTTTCTGAACAAGGCATAAGTGTGAATTGAAACCCTGGAAGAACTCCCCTGTTTGAACCGTAACAACGACTCTCTGGGATATCAGTTCCTCGATTAAGGACTTCATGGCAAGAGCCTTGTCCGGTTTCCTTGGGATGTTTGTCACCAGGAATCTTGTCGGTGGTTCTTCCGTGAATTCTGTCACGTGTCCTTGGCAGAGTAGGTTTACAATAAACTGACTTGAAGTTATGTCTTTCCACAGGGAAGAAACTCCTGGAGTGGAGTCATTGCGGCTTTCCGGAGGTCGCAGCAGGATTGAAGAGCACTCCACTCCTACCTTTTGGGGAAACTATGCCTTCCCCTTGCTGCGTTTTTCCTTCCTGCTGTCCTTTTTGTGGGCGGAAAAAATGCTTACGGGTCTGCACCTGTCTCTTATTTTTATCAGCCGTACAATCAAGAATGGACTCTACCAAACAGCAAATCCCCAGCAAAGGGAATGCTACACAGCCTGTTATTAGATGCAGCATCCCCTGGCCAAGTATTCAGCCACAAAGCCCTCCTAGCAGAGTTTGTTAAAGCTGCTGACCTGGCTGATATACGAATAGATTCTGCTGAAGCATCCGCAATGTATGATACTGCTGCAGATAAAGTTGTAAAGGAGTCCATAATCTCCTGTTTTGTGGAATCCACTGTAACATGGGCCCTCATCTGGTTAATCCAGTGTTCCAAGTTCCTAGCATCACATGTTGTTGCCATTGCTGGTTTCAGATTATTCATCATCGATTGCCAGCTTCTTTAAAGAAGCAGGTCCATCCTTTTATCCATGGGCTCCTTTAGCATGCCCATATCCTCAAAACAGAGGTCAGTTGACTGAGATCTGTGAAAAGGCGAAAAACCAGTTTTGGAACCTTGTTCCAAAAAAAACCCAAAAACAAAAACTATGTTTTTCTCAGGTTCCAACCACTCTTTAAATCATATCGGTGATTATTGAATGAACTGGAAAGACACGGCACTTTGAATCTCCCAAACCTGCATATATGCGGTCATGTAGGGAGAGCTCCTTTTCCTCTTCTATCCCCAAAGTAGCATGGATTACTTTCAAAAGTCCTCCAACCTCTTCTAGCGACATTTTGTATTTAGAAGCAGCATCTGCTTCATTTTCTTTCTCAGAATCTGTTCTGTCTGGAGCAAGAGATGCAGATTCTTGGGAAGTGTCCTGAGAAATCAGACCCCCTGTTAATATTTGAGAGCCGCCTCGTGGTTCTGAAGATGGCTGCGGAGCCCTGGGTTCCCTTGACGGACCTGGTTCTTCTCTAATGCTGCATACACACCATCACTTTATGTGATGAAAAAAAACGACACTTTCTGTGAAGTAAAAAATGACGTTTTTGAAACTTCAATTTTCAAAGACGAAGTTGCCTACACACCATCGTTTTTCTCACAATGTTCTTGCAAAGTGAGGTTACGTTCCACCACGTTTTACCATTGAAGCTTGCTTCATAAGTAGCTTCTGGGCATGCGTGGATGAAAAAACGTCTTAGAAAACGACGTTTTTTGCTACACACGGTCAATTTCTGTGAAGTAAAAAGTGCACTTTTGAAAAACGACACATAAAATTGAAGCATGCTTCAATTTTTTTTGGTCGTTTTTTACAAGACATAAAACGACGTTTTCGCCCACACACTGACTGTGTTTAAAAACGTCATTTTTTTTCATCACATAAAGTGATGGTGTGTACGCGGCATTAGGTTTGACCTAAAGGCTTGAAAAGGTGGCACAGAGCTCATCCTTAATGGATACTAAAATCGCCACAAGAGGATGGGGACTCCTCCCTGACTAATTTTGCAATGCAATCTGCACAAAGACTTGGCCCAAGCCTCACTTAACTTTTCTTTGCAGACAGGGCACCTTCTCTTGACTGGTTGGACAGAACTTTTGGCCTGCACAAACAGAAGAAAAAGAAAAGGAACCATGCTAAAAAGGCCGCTGTACAGCACATATAAAAACACCCAGGAGCACTAGGAAAGATAACTTCTTACTTTCCTGTGCCCAGCAAGACAACACCACCACCTTTTGAAAAAAATCCCCTGTATCCAGGCAGAGCAGCTAACCCACTAGCCACTGCACCAAACAATCCCAGGGAGATGTGGGGTGGGGGGACGGCATTTCTTTGTGGGCATTACCCGTACCTTTCTTTCAGCTGACCTGGCAGGCGCATGGTCTCCTTGGGCTCTTCTCTGCTCCAGGATCCCCGCTGGTGTTGGCCCGCTCTGTGCACTGGAAGGGGATGCCGTGGGCATCGGGTGGGAGCCAGTGTCCCACTGGCATCTGTCCGCTCCGTGGAGCGGGGAGGGAGGGGCTGCGGGAGGAGAGCAGAGGGGGGAGCCGCTGTCTTACTGGCATTGGCCCGCTCCATGCACTGGGAGGGGGGGCCGCGGGCGTCGGGCGTGAGGAGAGTGGAGAAGGGGGGAGACGGTGTCCCATTGACATCTGTGCGCTGAGGAGGGAGGGGCTGCGGGCATCGGGCAGGAAGAAAGTGGAGGGGAGGAGACGCTGTCTCACTGGCGTTGTCCAGCTCCGTGCACTGTGGAGGGGGGGCGGGTGTCAGCCAGGAGGAGAGGAGAAGACCTCCAAGGTGAATTAAAACATTTTTTAACACATTTTACTAGGGCTTATATTGCAGCCCTCCCCGAAAATCCTGCTAGGTCTCATTTTCGGGGTAGGTCTTATTTTCGGGGAAACACGGTATATGGCAAAAGTATTGAGGGTCCAGAACCACTTAAAAGTAGGGGAAAAATGGGAAGAAGATCTAGGGATAATATCAGATGGGCAATGGAAAAGGATATTAGAGTGGGGACACTTGGTATTGGTCTCACCCACACAAAGTTTCACATTTGATGTTGATACATAGGACATACTATACACCAAAGAGACGGTTTATGTTCGGATGGAGAACAGATGCTAAGTGCCAGGATACGGGGGACCTGTTACACATGGTATGGAGGTGCCCAAAATGATTTATTTAGATACTAGACAAAAGGTCCTCAATACCATAAACAAGATATTTGAAACCAGGCTGGAAATGGACCCCAGACTTTGTATTTTGGGTCTGGGGGAAGAAATAAGAGGAACAGCTAGTATAACTAAAGAGGTGATGAGGTGCCTTTTCATGGCAATAAAATAGCACAGATATGGCAAGCAGAGAAGGCCCCCTCCTGAGATTGGGTTAGCATAGTTACAGGAACGATATGGAGAAAAAAAAAACCTACGTTAGGCTTACCGGTAACGGTATTTCTATGAACCTTCCAGGATGGCACCCGAGAGATGGCTCCTCCCTGCAGGAAACACAATCACATGACAGTTTAAAAAGCCCCACCCTTCCCCTTGCTCCCCAGTATGTAATAGAGTAATTCTGAACTGGTTCACAAGGGACGTAGTCCTTATAGGTACTTACCCTTTCCCTCCACATAGGGCGGGAAGTAGGCCTGCCGTCCTGGAAGGTTCATAGAAATACCGTTACCGGTAAGCCTAACGTAGGTTTTCTCTTATCACCTTCCAGGACGGCACCCGAGAGGATAATCAAGTATACACACAGGCCTACCTTCAGGGTGGGACCACAGCTTGTAGAACCTTTCGACCAAAGGCCAAGTCTTGCTGTGATAACATTTCCACACGATAGTGCTTCAGGAATGTGTGATGGCTGGACCAGGTAGCCGCGCTGCGGATTTGTTCCCAGGAGGCCCCTGCTTTCTCAGCCCAGGAAGTTGCCAAGGATCTAGTAGAGTGAGCCTTGATTTTACTGGGAGCAGTCGCTCCGGTGTATACATAGGCTATGGATATAGCCTCTCTAATCCATCTTGAGACTGAGACTTTTGATGCCTGCAGTCCCTTCCTGGGCCCAGCATGTAGAACTAATAGGTGATTGGATCTCCTAAAACTCTTAGTTCTCTCTAGATAAGTGAGAAGACACCACCTTACATCTAAAAAATGAAATTTCTTTTCTTTCTCGTTCTTTGGTTCAGAACAAAAGGACGGCAATATTATGTCTTGCGTCCTATTAAATAAGGATGCCACTTTAGGTAAATACAAGGGGTCTGCTCTAAGAGTGATCCTATCTGCCTGTACTCTCTGGAAGGGTTCTTTCATGGATAGCGCCTGCAAATCCCCTACCCTCCTGGCCGAAGTAATGGCTAACAAAAAAGTCAATTTTAAGGTTAGAAACTTAAGGGAAACCTCTTCCAGAGGTTCGAATGGGTGTATAGATAACGCCTCTAACACCCTAGTTAAGTCCCAAGGCGGACAACTGTGTTTCTGGACTGGAGAAACGCTTTCTCTAGCCAACAAAAAACGTCTAATAAGGTCCTATTTAGCCAATCTTTTGTCAAGATAGACTGAGAGGGCCGCTAGCTGGACCCGAAGGGTACTAACTTTTAATCCCATGTCTACCCCATCCTGGAGGAAGTCCAGGATAACCGGGATAGAGGTTGAGGATACCTGTCTTTCCTTACCCCAGGAACAGAAGGTCTTCCACACTTTAAGGTAAATCTTTTGAGTTACTGATTTCCTGCTCATGAGGAGAGTACTAATGACCTTCTCTGAGCAGCCTTTGCGTTCTAAGATCTGGCGCTCACTAACCAAGCCGCTAGCTGAAAGAATTCCGGCTTTGGGTGAAGTACTGGGCCCTGCCTGAGGAGATCTGCCCTGTACGGGAGTTTTAGTGGTTCCACTATAGCCATGGATCTTAGGTTTGCAAACCAAGTTCTTCTTGGCCACCATGGTGCTATCAGAAGAATCTGGCCTGGAGACCTGCTGAGTTTTTGAAGGACTCGCGGAATAAGCACCACCGGCGGGAAGGCATAGGCCAGTCCGAAGTCCCAGGTCTGGGATAGTGCATCCAGACCCTCCGACTGTGGTTCCCTGGAAATCGAGAAATACCTTTCCACCTTCCTGTTTTGTCGGTTGGCAAATGGGTCTATCTCTGGATTTCCGAAGAGCTGGACCAGAGTTTGAAAGATCTCTGGGTTCAGTTCCCATTCCTCCTGCCTCAACCGGTAACGGCTGAGGAAGTCTGCTTCTGTATTGTCCCGTCCCCTTTATGTGTATGGCTGAAATAGAGAGTACTCTTTCCTTCTGCCCATTCCAAGATCTCCTTGGATAGTTCTAGTAGGGGACTGGATCTGGTCCCTCCCTGGTGACCTAGGTACGCTACCACTGTGGAGTTGTCGGAGCTTACTTGGACTTCTCTGCCCCTGATGTCTTCCTGGAAGGCTATAAGGGCTTCCCCCACTGCTCTGAGTTCCCTGTAGTTGGATGACCTGCGTGCTAGTGAGCTGTCCCATTGCCCATGAGCTTTTTTCTTTTCCAGGTGGGCGCCCCACCCCCAGGAACTGGCATCGGTGGTAACCTTCACTGGGTTCCACTGTGCCCATGGTCGCCCTTCCTTCAGGTTTTGGTGAAACGTCCACCACTCCAGGGAGGTCAGGACCTGGGGGGTGAGCAGAATGTCCTGGTCTAGGGACTCCCTCTTTCTGTCCCATGAGGACAGGAAGAAGAAATGCAGTGTCCTGGCATGAAGCTGCGCCCAGACCACTGCTGGAATGCTTGCTGACATAAGGCCTAAGACTCTCAGAACACTTCTTCTGGAGAGCCTGGGGTTCTTTATTAGGTCCCCTGCCGCTGAGGCTAGTTTTAAACACCTTGTCTTCTGGTAAGAAGAGCTTCTGCTGCCGGGTGTCCACTATATATCCCAGGAAGGTCTTGACCTGCTCTGGTTTGAGGGAGGATCTTTCTTTGTTGACTATCCACCCTAGACTCTCCAGGACTGCTATTACCCTGTTGGCGTCCAACGAGACCTGGATGGCAGACTTTCCTGATATCAGTAAGTCGTCCAGATAGGGTATAAGGGATATACCCTGTAGGTGTAGGAATGCCGTTGCTTCCGCTAGGATTTTCGTAAATATCCTTGGGCTGGAAGTTAGCCCAAATGGTAGTGCCCTGAACTGCCAGTGGAGGATTTCTCCTTCCACTACGACCGCAAACCTCAGGTATGCCTGGTGATCCACATGAATTGGCACGTGAAGGTAGGCATCTTTGAGGTCTAGGGTCACCATGAAGGCTTCCTTCATGAGGTTCTTTCTTACCGAATAGATACTTTCCATAGTGAATCTTTTGTATTCCAGAAACTTGTTCAGGTTTCTCAGATTCACTATTAAACGGTATTTTCCAGATGGTTTGCGAACTACGAATACATGGGAATAAAATCCCTGGTATTGCTGATCCTTTGGTACCGGCACTACCACTAGTTGTTCTGCTAACTCCCTTATGCCCTGTAAGAGGGCAGACCTCTTTAGGGCATCCCTGGGAAGATGTGTAAGTGTGACCGTAGAGGGGGGTGTCGTCAGGAATTCTAGACAATAGCCCTTTTGAATTATTAGGCGAATGTAAGGACTGTTCGAAATTCTCTCCCATTGGGGAAGGAATTGGGACAGTCGACCCCCCACTTTGATCTCGGCGTCACTTGGACTGTTTGTCGCCGGCTTTGGGAGGAGGGAAAAGCAGGTTGTTCTTCTTATTCCCTTTACCAAAGTTCCAGCGCCTGTAAGGTTCCTTTTTGGCTTTTTGTTTACCCTGCCCCTGGGGGCCTCGAAAAGTTTTTTTGAAAACTTTTTTGGGTTTAACCGGAAATTTTTTGCCTTTTTCTGATGACCTGGCCAGGACATCATCTAGGTCTTTGCCAAACAACAGGGAACCCTGAAAGGGATGCCACATAATTTACCTTTGGATGTTGCATCTCCCTCCCAGGCTTTAATCCAAACTGCCCTCCTGGCTGAGTTAATGAGGGCTGCCGTTTTAGCTGATGCTTGTGCAGATTCTATTGCTGCATCTGCTAGGTAAGCAATCGCTTTCCTTATCACTGTAAGTGATTCAACCACTTCTTCTGCGTCAGTGTTCCGAGCCAGGTGCTCGGTGAGCTTTTTTACCCATATGTCGGTGTTCCTAGCTACGCATGCTGCTGCTAGAGCTGGACTCAGTGCTGCTGAGTTGGCCTCCCAAGCTTTTCTAAGGAGAGATTCTGCTCTACGGTCCATCATATCCTTGATGTTACCGGCATCCTCAAAGGAGAGATCAGACACTTTAGTGACTTGCGACAGAGCCGCATCAAGTCTGGGGAGCTTAAAAAATACCTCCTTGTCCTCCTGGGAGAAGGAAAACCTTCTTTTCCAGGTTTTTTGTTTGATTATTCTCCTTTCAGGGTCTCTCCATTCCTGTAGGACTAACTCCTTAAGGGACTGGTGTAGGGGGAATACCTTAGACTGGGTGTCGCCCAAACCCCTATAGACCTTATCCTGTGCTGAGGCTGGTTTAGGGGTCTCTGGAATCTCCTCTGTGGCGTAAATTGCCTGGAGGAGACCCTCCAGATCTTCCACGGCAAAGAGGTGTCTCCTAAGACGTACGTCTTCCTGAGACTGACTAATGGGGTCCCCATCTACCTCTCCTGAGCTGTGCCGAGACCTGGGTAAGCTTGCTACCTCACTTTCTTCACCCTCTATCTCACCCAGAGGGGGAATTTGTGGTGGTGTGAAGAAAGCACTTGGACCCCTAGAAAAGGGGTTTTCTTGAGAGGAAGTGCCTTCCCTGGGGGTAAGATCCTCTGTCCCGGTCTGGGCTGTCTGACCAGCTGCCTCCCGGAAAGCTTTCACTGTTGCTAACATTTCTGTTTGCATGGATGCAAGAAAATTCTTCATCATTGCAGCAGCCTCCTTCCCTGCTAAGGTATTAATACATTTGTAGCAGAAAGGTTTAGAGTAGGATTTGGGGAGCTTCTCTCTACAATTCCCACATTTCTTAGAGGAACTATGCCCTGTAGCGGCAGGAGACTGAGCTGAGGCCTCCTGGGCTCCGCTGGGGGATTCTGAAAGACATGAGGTATACACACATTACTCTGTCTTTTTCCCCCCAAGACTGCTGGCTGTACTGGGGAGGAGAGACAGCAAACGAGAAGAAGGGCCAGATCCTGCACTGGTCGTTACCTAAAAGTTTGGGAAATCCTCACTGCTTCCCTCCTCCCTTTCCAGGGGGATTCGTACTTACCGACCCCCGACCTGGATCTGCCAGCGGTCGCATCTGCCTTTCCGTCCTCTTCCATGAGGAGGGTGACTCGGTCCTGGCTGTCGGTACTCCTGCACGAGTCGTCCACAAGCCGACCTGCCCACCGCCCAGCGCTGTCCCACGTTGCCGACAGAAACTTCCGGGTTACGCCGCCGGGAACCGCCCACTTCCTGTGATGCGGTTCCTGTTCCCAGAACGAGGCCTGGAGCGCGGCGTTTGAATTTAGAAGACCCGGGAACAGCACTTTCGGATGGCGGTGGTTTCAACAGCACTCTGTGATGGCTCACCTCCCCGCAGCTCAGAGCACTGGTGTGTAGAGGGGGCGACCTGTGAGTTTGGACCGAAGTCTACAGGTTAGTTCAGCCCTCCCCGGCCTCCCTAAAACCGGTCTCACAGGGGTACCTTTCGACCCTCCCCAGTCTCTAGGTTTTCTTAAAAAAATAAACGTTTCGCTGTGTTCGGAGAAACACAATCAATACTGGGGAGCAAGGGGAAGGGTGGGGCTTTTTAAACTGTCATGTGATTGTGTTTCCTGCAGGGAGGAGCCATCATCTCTCGGGTGCCGTCCTGGAAGGTGATAAGAGAAAAAAAGACATCAAAGAGAAGGAACTTTAACCACTTCCATACCAGGCACTTACGCACCTTCCCGCCCAAGCCAATTTTCAGCTTTCACCACTGTCGCACTTTGAATGGCAATTGCGCGGTCGTGCGACGTGGCTCCCAAACAAAATTGGCATCCTTTTTTTCCCCACCAATAGAGCTTTCTTTTAGTGGTATTTGATGACCTCTGCGTTTTTTTTTTTTTTGCGCAACAACTAAAAAAAAAAAAAAGACCGGAATTTTTTTTTTTAAAAATGACGTTTTTATTTTTTTCTGTTAATTTTTTTGTAAATACGTTTTCTCTTTCAATTACGGGCACTGATATGGCGGCACTGATGGGCACAGATGAGATGGCACTGATGGACATCGATGAGGTGGTACTGACGGGCACAGATGAGGTGGCCTGATTGGTGGTGCTGGTATGCGGCACTGATGGGCACACATAGGCGGCATTGATGGGCACACATAGGCAGCACCGATGGGCACACATAGGCAGCACCGATGGGCACACATAGGCGGCACTGATGGATACTTATGGGTGGCACAGATGGGCACTGATAGGTGGGCACTGGGCATGGATGGGCACTGATGGACACTGGGGTGGCACTGATGGACACTGGGGTGGCACTGATGGACACTGGGGGTGGCACTGATGGACACTGGGGGTGGCACTGATGGACAATGTGGGGTGGCAGCACTGATTTACTCATATTGCCAGTCAATGCCCATTTGTAGGCATTGATTGGCATCTATTTTTTTTTAAATGCTTTTTTTTGCAGACTTTCTTTTTTTTTTTGGCCCACCCTGGTGGTCCAGGGTGGGCTTCCCTGGTGGTCCATGTGGCGATCCGAGGGGGGGCTGCACTGATAAACAATCAGCGCGAACCCCCCCTGTCAGGTGAGCCGCCGATCGGCTCTCCTCTACTCGCGTCTGTCAGACGCGAGTGAGGAAGAGCCATCAACGGCTCTTCCTGTTTACATCGTGATCAGCCGTGATTCGACACGGCTGATCGCGTGGTAAAGAGTCTCCGTGAGAGACTCTTTAACAAGATCGGAGATGCAGGGTGCGCGCGCGCGGCATGAAATCCTGCAGGACGTCCTGTCAGGATTGTGTAACCACTTCCCGGACGTAAATCGGCCATAGGACGGGCGGGAAGTGGTTAAGGAATTAGGGAAAAAAAAAAAAAAAAAAAGAAGGAAACCTTGTTTGGAGAGGATGGGATACCCCATGTAAGGTACAGAGTAAGAGTAATAAGGAAGGCCTCACAGAAAAACAAATACAAGAAATAAGGCAAAGTTAAAAACATATACTAGGATAAAGAAAGGGGGGGGAAGGGACAAGAAAAGGGATAGGGTGATAAAAGATAATATAAAGTCATAAGAAAAGGTCTTTCTTCTGTTTTGTATGTCGGAAAAAAAAAGATGTATAAAAAAAAAAAAAAAAGAAAAAAAAAAGGTGACTGGCAGTGAAGGGGCTAACTGTTAGGGGGTGTGGCTTACTGTGACACGTCACTGATTGTCTGCTTCCTCTCATCGGGAGCACCAATCAGTGCTGTGTCACCAGGCAGAACAGGGAGATGCCTTGTTTATAAAAGGCATCCCCCCATTCCGCCATTCCATAATCCAATCGCGTGACAACGGTGGACATCAAGTCCACGGGGTCCCGCAAGCACGGAGACCGCGGTGGGCACGTTCAAAGCAACGTATATATACTGTTGTGGACATTTTATGATGTTTTTTATTTTTTATAATCAAAATTGTTTATTTTTATTCAACATCTTCCATACAGCATTGCACATTCTTGTGTTCCATCATTTACTTACTACACAATTTAATTGAACATTGCATGGAAAATCTAAAATTGTCATATCAAAAAACATATCAATTATTCTACCCCCCCCCCCCAAAAAAAAACACACAAAAAAAAAAAACGAAACAATACAAGTATAGCCCTCCTCTACCTCACCACTCGCTACATCGGGATATGTCTGCTCTGTGCCTACACCCTCCATTCCTTCTACTTGAATCGTGTGTTCTCCTACTATGTCCTTCTATACCCCGCGAGAAAAAGGAAGTGGGCTAGAAAAAAAAAAAAAGAAGGAACCCACCATCTTACTTCCACGAGACCACTATTGGCCCTTGTGTCTGTTCTTTTTTTGTGAGAAAATTTTGAGTAATAGATATATAATAACAATTGACCTAGTGCCTAGTGTTCGGCTATTGGTCTCCAAAGATTATGTGTGTCGGCCCTCTTTGCCTTTCTCCCAACTAGCGTAACAAAGTGCAGTTAAAGGGTCACTAAAGGAAAAACATTTTTTTGCTGAAATGACTGTTTACAGGGTATAGAGACATAAAAGTTAACGGATTCCTTTTAAAAATGATTAAAAATAGATTAAATTCAATCATATAATGTGCCTACAGTTTCACTTTCGTTTTTAAACTGGTTTCATGTTTATGTGAAGTAAAGATACCCACAGAACAAAAACAAACAAATCCAGGGCAGTGTTTTGTTTTTAAAATGAATCTGATTGGTTCTGTTAAGTTTTAGACACACAGTAATGACAGCTTAGACCACCGTGAAAAGCTCCCAGTATGATGGTTATAAGGAAACAGGCAACCAGGAAGTGTGGAGATCAGAGCAGTTTTACAGCAACATCAAAGCAAAAACGAGCAATAAGGACATGAAACCAGTACTGCAGTAAGGTAAAGGAAGCTATTTAGCTAAAAAAAAATAATCCTTTAATGATCCTTTAATTAAAAAAAAACAAACAAAAGACAAACAGAGAGTTTTACCCCTAGAAAATGAATTAAATCCCCTCACCTACTTCCGTGTAGATTATTTGTCCTTCCCTCCTCTACCAAAACCTCATAAGAGGCCACTAGTGGCCATGGTGTGTGTGTGTGTGTATGTATATACATACATACATATACATACATACACATATATATATATATATATATATATATATATATATATATATATATATATATATATATATATTATACATATATTATACCTTATGATGAAGAGCGTATCTTCAACTACTTTCTAGTGGTCCTTCTGACCTACTTCCCACTTTAGGAGACGTACCCATCTCCATAACCCCCCCCCCCCCCCAAAGTGTTACTAGTGAGCTTAAAAAAAAAAATATATATATATATATTTTAGTGACCGTGTTCCACCTCTATCCTCATTCTACTTAAACCACTTCCCGACCTCCTCATGTACATTTACGTCGGCAGAATGGCACTGACAGGCACATCAACGTACCTGTACGTGCCAGCCTAGACGTGGGTGGGGGGTCCGATCGGGACCCCCTCCGGTACATGCGGAGGTCGGGTCCGCTCGGGGAGCGATCCGGGACGACGGCGCGGCTATTTGTTTATAGCCGCTCCGTCGCGATCGCTCCCCGGAGCTGAAGAACGGGGAGAGCCGTGTGTAAACACGGCTTCCCCGTGCTTCATTGTGGCGGCGCATCGATCGAGTGATCCCTTTTATAGGGAAGACTCGATCGATGGTGTCAGTCCTACAGCCACACCCCCCTACACTAGTAAACACATACACAGTGATCCCTATATGTTACAGCGCCCCCTGTGTTTAACTCCCAAACTAACTGTCATTTTCACAATAAAGAATGCAATTTAAATGCATTTTTTGCTGTGAAAATGACAATGGTCCCAAAAATGTGTCAAAATTGTCCGAAGTGTCCGCCATAACGTCGCAGTCACGAAAAAAATCGCTGATCGCCGCCATTACTAGTAAAAAAAAAAAAAAAAAAAAAAAAAAAAATGCAAAAAAAATAAAAAATGCAAAAAAACTATCCCCTAAAAATAGGGGATGTTTTTTTTTTTTTTTTTTTTTACTAGTAATGGCGGCGATCAGCGATTTCGTACATTCGAGGATTTCGCAATAATCGTTTATCGGTTGGTTTGCGCAAAATTTATAGCGTTTACAAAAGTAAACGCTATAAATTTTGCGCAAACCAACCGATAAACGATTATTGCGATTTTTTTTACCAAAAATAGGTAGAAGAATACGTATCGGCCTAAACTGAGGAAAAAAAAAAATGTTATATATGTTTTTGGGGGATATTTTTTATTTTTTTTTTTAAAATTCTTTTTATTAGGTTTTTACACATAAAAAACATTACACACAGGCAGGCAACATACCCACCACAGAGGCGGCCACGCAGGGCCAACACACACACACACACAAAGGAAAAACATAGTCCCTTGGGCAGTCCCCCCCCCCTCCCTCCCCCCCCCCCGACCAACACCTTACCCCACAACCCATATATATACACAGGAGTTTTGCTCACATAGGATCAAATAAACTTCACAGGTAATATCTTGCACCAGTGTAATCACGCATGGCAGAGCTAATAACCTAGTGTTTTAACCCACTGTCACCGGACTGTCAAGCCAAGCCTGCCAAACCTTAGCAAATTTTTTCCCACAGCCCCTTGATCTGTATGTGGCCTTATACAAGTTCAGTACTGAATTAACCAACCCCTTCCAGAACTCCACCGTGGGAGCCGCAGGTTTCTTCCATCTCAACAAGATAGCTTTCCTGCCGTAGAACAGCCCTATATTTAACAATGTGCGATGCGCCAATGAGGGAGCAACCTCCTCCACCAGCCCCAGAAGGCAGACCCTAGCCGTTAAGGGGACCGGAATGCTGAGTACCTCTGACAGGCACTCCACCACCCCTGACCAGAACATTTTTATGAGGGGACATGTCCAGAAAATGTGCTCCGAATCCGCTGGAGAGAAAACACACCTCCAACACTGACTACTAGACGATGGGTACACTCGGGACAACCTGGCAGGGGTATAGTAGATACGGTGCAGAAACTTAAAGTGTATTAGGCGATCTCTAGCAGAGACTAAATGTTTAAAAGGATGATCCCACATATCCTCCCAATCTTCTCCCTGAATGTCTGGAACTTCCCTCTCCCAACGCTCCCTACATCTGGTGACTCCCACGGGTGTTTTCCTGAATAGTGCTTTGTAAACTGTAGATAAAGTTTTTGGTAGTTCCTCATCCCCCAGGAGGTTCTCTAGTGCCGAGGGAAGAGATTCCACCCTACGACTCCCGAACTGCGCCTGAAAGGCATGGCGCAGCTGCAGGTATCGAAAGAAAAAAAGAGTTCGGTAGACCATGCCTATCTTTCAGTTGGTCAAAGGTAATGAGTTCGCCTTCCCTAGTAATATGTTCTAATAACTTAACTCCCCCACAGGCCCATATCATCGGGTCCGGGAGGGAGCAAAAGTCTGGCAAATTGGGGTTTAGCCATAACGGAGCCGAGGGAGACACCCCCAAATAGGAGGGCGACATCAAGGCGGTGGCAGTCTCCCATGCTCTGATAGTTGCCTTCATGGAAGTGGTTATAGGCAAGGAGGATTTCGGGCCTCTGTAGAGGGCTAACCGTAAACTTTCGTACAAACCCAGTAATGCAGCCTCTAGTACAGTGGCCGTGTCTCCCTCATCAGCTAACAGCCACCTCCTGGCAAACACCATCTGGCCTGCCAGATAATATTTTTGCCAGTCGGGAAGCGCCAGTCCTCCCTGCCCCCATGGTTCCTGTAGAACCCTGATGCTAATCCTGAGTGCCCGAGGTGACCATATAAAAGCCCCAATGATGCCATTTAGTTTGGTAAAAAAAGATTTTGGGATCCACATGGGAGAGTGGCGCAGGAAATATAGAAGCACCGGTAGGAACTTCATTTTGAGTAGACTGATTCTGCCTATTAATGAGAGAGGCAACTTTTTCCAGGCCTGTATCCTCTGTTTCAGGGACTCCACTACCGGAAGGAGGTTCAGGGGCATATAATCAGCTATGTTGGCGGTGATCCTCACCCCCAGGTAAGTTAGAGAAGAGACCCAGATTAACGGCAATGTGTCATCCCTCTGCAGCTGGGCCTCCGGGCCCAGTGGAAGGATAGACGACTTGCCCCAATTCACACGCAATCCCGAAAAAGAGGCAAATTTGTCCAGGATCCGCAAAGCCGCCTTAAGCGACGACCCCGGATCCCGGAGAAACAGGAGCAGGTCATCTGCATAAAGTGCCACAGATTCCATTATGGAGCCCACCTTAATTCCTCCCACCTCTTCCGAACGCCTGAGGGCCCTAGCAATGGGTTCCATCATTAAGGCAAAAAGGAACGGGGAGAGGGGACACCCCTGCCTCGTGCCTCTGCCTATTGTGAAAAATGGGGACACCCTGAACCCCAACCGGACAGCCGTCCGCGGGTTAGTGTACAGGAGTCGAATCCATTGGCGGAAACCAGGGCCGAAACCCATGCCCTCCAATACCGCATGCATGTATTGCCAATCAACCGAATCGAATGCCTTTTCTATGTCAATGGAGACAACCACTTTGGCTAAACAGTCAGCGTTATCCAGTTGAATATGCGTGAATAACCTTCTTAAATTTGTATCCGTTGACATGCCAGGCATGAAACCCGTTTGATCAATATCCACTATAGACGCTATAACTTTCGCTAATCTCGAAGCCAAAACCTTAGTTAGAATTTTTAGATCCATATTTAGTAGTGCTATAGGGCGATATGAGGAGCAGGCCAGAGGATCCTTACCCGGTTTCAGGAGGAGCACCATGTAGGCCTCTCTCATAGAGTCCGGCAAGGCTCCCCTCTCCCAGCAGTGATTGAATAGCTTATTTAGTCTAGGTGCTAAGTGTGCGCCATACGTCCTGTAAAAGTCCGCCGGGAACCCGTCCGGGCCCGGTGCCTTATGCGGAGGAAAAGCCTGAATCGCAGCCTCTATCTCTAGCACCGAAATAGGTTCGTCCAGGGATACCGCATCGGAATCCGACAGACGCGGAAGCGCCACATCCTGCAACAACCCGTCCAAGTCAGACGAGCCGTACGCCGGAATGGGTGAGTATAAGGCCGCATAGTAATCCACAAACTCCCCCAATATTTTCACAGGATCAGTGATCAGGTCTCCTCCCCTACCTCTCACCGCAGGCACACTAACCATTGTTTTTTGTTCTGCCGCCAGGTTGGCCAAGAGCTTACCATTTTTATCCCCTTCTGCAAAGACATTTTCAACCCTTTTCCTAACCTCAGTGTGTGCCAGGTTCGAGAAATGCAAGGTGAGCGAGCGTCTAGCTTCCAGCAAGGAAACATATGAGGCCTCCGAGGGAGAGTCTGCATGTGTTTTAGCACTCTCCCGCTCATTGGCCATCAAGGTTTCCCCCTCTTGATTGTGATCCTTCCGGGCTGATTTTATGGCCTGGGGGATATTTATTACAGCAAAAAGTAAAAAATAGATTTTTTTTTTTAAATTGTCGCTCTATTTTTGTTTATAGCGCAAAAAATTAAAACCGCAGAGGTGATCAAATACCACCAAAAGAAAGCTCTATTTGTGGGGAAAAAAGGACGCCAATTTTGTTTGGGAGCCACGTCGCACGACCGCGCAATTGTCTGTTAAAGCGACGCAGTCCCGAACTGTAAAAACCCCTTGGGTCTTTAGCCAGCATATTGGTCCGGGGCTTAAGTGGTTAAGTCCCTCTTCTCCTATATTCCACCTACTCCATTTCCCAACCCCATGTCCCTCCCTACAACCCCTATTTCACCGTGATTGCACTCACTCCCTCTCTCCTAGTTCGGAGCGGACATCCTACTCCACACCATCAAGGCTATAAAAAAGATAAAAAGAAGGGGACTCCAAGGGAGCTCAGTAAAGAGGAAAGATTAAAAAAAAAAAAAAAAAATAAATAAAAATAAAACCTAGATAATTCCACTCTGGTCAATGATAAAGTTCTAACTCCCTAATCTTTCATAATTTAAGCCATATACGACTGCCCTGGGGATCTCCATATCGGTTACGTCCCCTACTTTCCCATTCCATTTCTCTTATCCCTAGCCCATTTCAGGTGCATATTGTATCCAGCCTGCCCACGTCATCTCAAATTCCCCTTTTTTATCCTTCACTACTTGAGTCCACCTTTCGGCTTCCATTATCCGATTAACCTCCTTTTTCCAGTCTGCTAGTGTTGGGCAGATCTGTTTCCAAAATCTGGGGATTAATAATTTAGCTGCATTTAGCAAGTGTGGTACAATACTCTTCCTGTATGTTTTAATAGGGCCAGGCTTTCCATGGAAGAGGAAGCATAGGGGCGTAAACTCCATAGGTGTAGGGGTCAACCTCTCAATCCACGGTGCAATTGCTTCTCAGAATATTTTAATTCTGGGGCACTCCCACCACAAGTGGAGATGTGCCCCTTTGCTCACACCCTCTCCAACACCGGGCATCTGCCACTGGGTACATCTGGTTTAACCTTACTGGTGTCCTATACCACCTTGTCATAAATTTATAGGCCATTTCCTGAACATGCGAGCTTATAGATGTGGAATAAGTTGATTTAAAGGGTCACTAAAGGTAACATTTTTTTTTTTTTAAAATAACAAACATGTTATACTTACCTCCATTGTGCAGCTCTTTTTGCACAGAGTGGCCCCGATCCTGTCTTCTGGGGTCCCTCGGCGGCTGTCTCAGCTCCTCCTCGCAAAAGCTTTGTACCTTCATGCGAGCTCGCATGGTGGAAAGCTTTTGCGAGCGCGTTCCCGTGATACAGCGGCGGGGGTATCACTCGGCCCCGCAACCCCCAGAGCGCCGCGTCATCCGCTGTGATTGACAGCAGCGCCAGCCAATGGCTGTGCTGCCATCAATCCGCCCAGCCTAGCCGATAAACGGCCAGGCTGGGAACCCAAGAACATCACATGGACCCGCCGGGGAATTTTGAACGGTCAGGTAAGTAAAACGGGGGCTCGGTGGGGGGGGGGGCGGTACCATCGGATGTTTTTTTTAACCGTAATGCATAGGATGCATTAAGGTGAAAAAACATTTACCTTTACAACCCCTTTAATCATTTTTTTAATTTGTTCATCTGATAGCACCTTATTTAATTATCTTTCCCATTCCCTAATGAAGTATGGTACTTTACTCTGTTGGGAGTCTTGTATCAATCTGTACATCTGAGACAACATGTGCCTTGCATCCCTCAAGTGCACACATTGATCCTCGAACACTGTAGTGGAGCTTAATGATCTCAGTGGGGGTTTCATCTTGTTAAAGAATCCTAGCATTTGATAATATCTCCATCTTGCTATGGGTATATTCCCTAGAGCTGTGACCAAGTCCGGATAGGCTGCTAGGGTTCCCTGCGGAGCAAATTTGCCACATGTGACATCTCCCCCCTGGCCCCATGCCCCCAGGAATCCCCCCCCCCCCCCGGCGGGAACCATGTGAATCCCTCCAGTGGAGCCAAGGGGGACAACCGAGGCAAGTATTCTCCCATTTTATTCAGCCTGTACCATATTGACAAGGTGTTCAGGGTCAAGGGAGATGTCCATTTCGCAAGTCCTCTTGACATACTCGGAATCCAAGAGGCCCCTGCCAAGTTCCTCCCCGCTATTGCCTTTCATTAGCAGGGTCATGGCACCAGTTCAAGATTCAAACCAACGACATTGCCTTGTAGTATACTGATATGTCTGGCAGCCCCATTCCTCTCTCTACCTTACTTCATACGCAAGATGTCATATGCCAGCCTTGGTCGTTTATCATTCCACACGAAAGCTACAAATGCCTTCCGTATCCGTTTAAAAAAAAGGTTTCTGGTACTTTAATCGGGACTGCATGTAATATGTAGATAATTCTGGGTAATATACACATTTGAATAGCACTATTTCTTCCAAACCATGTCCGATAATGTCTTGTCCATTTCTTTAGGTCCCCCACAATCCTAGTCAGTAGGGATACGTAATTAAGGTTATACAGAATTTTTTGATCTGCGGTGATGTGTACCCCCAGATAGAACAGGGAATCTATCTTCCATACAAAGGGGTACGCCCTCAGTGTCCTCACCATCTCTTGAGATGCATCACTGGGTAAAAGTATTGATTTTTCGAAGTTAAGTTTAAAACTGGATGGCTACCCATATCTGTCTACTTCCTGCATTAGAGCTATTAAACAAATTCAGATTGTATTAGTATGTCTCCAAGGCTTTTGGTCCGTCGGGCCACCAGCATGGGAGAGTCACTAACAATTTTGGCCAAATCGGTGGTATTTGTCAGGATGCCCCAATGTTTGTCTAGAACAGATCGAACAGATTCCCACTGTGAGCCAAAAGACGTGATGATTCGTATAGGCTCACCTGCATCCCTTGCTGGCTCATCAAATCAGGGGCCATTTAATTTGAAGATCTTTTTTAATTGTCCATGTGAGTAGCTACGCTCACGGAATTTAGCATACAGTTCTTAGCTTTTACGTTTGTAATCGTTAGTGTTCGAACAATTTCTTTTTATGCACAAGAACTGTCCTACTGGAATTCCATTCTTCAGCCAATGGGGATGATGGCTTGTCACATATAGAAGGGTATTGGCTGCCGTGTCCTTGCAGTACGTGCAGGTACTCAGTTGTCCCTGTATCAATGAAATTTGTAAATCAAGAAATGGCAATTTTTCCGTGCTGAGAGTATAGGTTAGACGTATATTTTATTTGTTCTTATTAAGTTCCAACATAAATTGATGTAATGTGTCGGATGGGCCCCACCACAGCATCAACACGTCGTCGATGTAGCGCCACCAGGTAAGTGCATGGCGGCGGTACATCGATGAGGTATAAAAATCCTCCTATTCCCATAACCCTAAGTGGAGGCAAGCGTAGGCTGGTGCCCATGGGGCTCCCATCGACGATAGAACGTGTTCAACAACTGGAAGAAGTTGTTGTGCAATGCAAATTCCAATAGCTCAATTATGAATTCATTTTGGGGGCCCGACATCGAGTATGTGTGGTCGAGAAATCTCTCAACGGCTCGAATACCAACCGGATGGGGTATAGACGTATAAAGTGATTCAACATCGATGCCCACCAATAATACCCCATCTGGTTGTTCACACCCCCCCCCCCCCTAGCTCATCAATCTTTGCTAACACATGTCGCGTGTCCTGCACATAAGATTTAAGGTCATTGACCATCTTCTACATGAGGGAATCTAAAAATATTTCCCTATTCTTTCAAGTGGACCCTGACAGGACGAGACAATTGGTCTTCCCGGGGAATTCAATGGGTTCTTATGGACATTGGGGATTGTAACGGACGTATGCATGTTGCCTGGACAGTTATAATCTTCATGCAGGGAGGACTACAAGGAACTGCATGGCTTGTCACAATTGGATGTACCACATTGTATTCTGAGCTCAAAGGGTTAATTGGACAAGGGGCTCTTTCACTGCTGAATGCTAATGTTCCCTTTGCATAGCTAAGGAACTCTTTTGTGTAGGTAACAGCCTCCTGTGAGGTGTATGCTGATGGGGATTATGTGTGAGTGATAATTGTTTTAAAGGTTAATTGAATTCTATTGTCTGATCAAGCTAAGTTTAGGAGCCAAAACGTCTAGCGACTGATTGGCTCAAGGGAATGTCATTATTTCAAAGTATGTGTATTGAAGCCCCCCCTGGGTGGGGGGGGTGTCATTTGTTTCTGTACAGTTTGTAACCAGATATAAGGAGGTAAAATGTGGCATTAAAAGGCAGTCTGCTTGACTCTGCAAACGTAGCCCGTCTCGTTTCTTGGAAGGGCGTTCGATGGGATATACCGGCGGTACTTGCATATCGCAGCTTGCCAGGGAAAAGGACATCTCCAACGGCTGAGACCCTCTCACTAGTCCGGGTAGCCGTTACATTGGTTGGCAGCACTGGGATGGTCCTTTTATCCAAAGAGCAAGTGCTGAATGGAGTGTCACTACGCCAGGCTGAAAAGACCCACACTAAAAGATCTATTGGAGAGTCGTGGTAGGAGCGCCAGCAACAGACCACGGAGGGAGCTGATAGCTGACCTGCTGGAGCTGGACGAAATTGATGGATCCATGGAAGGAACTGAGCCCCTTGCATCGGTCAGCGAGGAAGATGTAATTACTGGGATTGTACAGCGGAGATTATCCTTGTATCCAGAAACGTCTGTGGAACTAATCAACCAGCTGTTCCGGGAAGCAAGGGAGGAGATACAAACGAAGAGGGGACAAGAACTGGAAAGAGCGAGACAGCCCATTACACATGCAGTTCCTACTCCCCCACCCGCGGCTACAGGAAAGAAAATACCGTTCACTGCATTTAAAGCTTTTGTAGAAAGTGAGGAGGAAATCATGGATATTTGGCAGATTTTGAGAGGCAGTGCTCACTACACCAGGTACCACCAGACCAATGGGTCACTATTTTGTCGGGGAAATTGTCGGGCAAAGCCAATGAAGCCTTTCGGGCTCTCGCTCCAGAGGATATTTTACAATATCAGCAAGTTAAAAAGGCGCTGCTAACCCGATATGCCGTAACGCCAGAAGCCTACCGCCGGCGCTTCCGGGAGTCCAAGAAGATGGCTGTGGACTCCCACATGGAATAGGCCAACCAGTTACAAAGGGTGGCATCCCTTTGGGTCCAAGGGTGCAAGGCCAACACCGGGGAGGAAGTATTGCAGCTGTTCCTAATGGAACATTTCTTCCAAGACCTGGCCGCAGACATACAAGACTGGGTACGAGATCGCCGTCCCGCTAACTTAAACGAGGCGGCTCGGCTAGCAGATGAGTACGCGGAGACAAGGAAAGTAAGCCAGGGTACTATGCGGCTGGCTCAGACGGTAGAACCGCGTACTCCAACCGTCACCCCACGCCCAGAGTTTCGGGCTCCAGTCCCACCACGTCCTCAGGGGCCTAGCAACTACCCCCGGGATTCGCCTAGGGTGACGTGCCATCACTGCAGCGACACGGGACATATTGCTCGTTATTGCCCTTTGAGAGCTACAAATAACAACTGGAGACGCACAACACCCAACACAGAGGTCACTCCATCACGTCCCTCTGCCTGGAGACCGAGGGGGGCCCTGAGGAATGTCTGGGAATTTGGTATGAGGCAGACCCAATACAAGCTGCCTCTCCGGATAACCGTCAGCATCACTGTCAGGAGGTACGAGTGAATGGACAAGTAGCACAAGGTCTAAGAGATTCCGGGACTACTATCACTCCGATTCAAAGACATCTGGTAAAGCCAGAGAATGTGTCCACTCGCACAGTTGCCGTCCGGGTCGCAGGGGGTGCTGTATTTCGCGTACCCACCGCCCGGGTGCACTTAGACTGGGGAGCCGGGTCAGGAAAGACCACAGTTGGTATCATGGACAACCTACCTGCCGAGGTGGTGCTGGGCAACGACATTGGCCCTCTGACTTCGGCTTATTTACCTACACCTGCTGCTGCTTGTCCTGTGACCACCCGCGTTGCTGGAATCAACCCGTTCGCTACTGAGAACCGGGTAAGACTACCTTCCCCGACATGTACTGTAGATCCGGCACAATATCACAGTCTAAAATGGGAATGTGACAAGTTGGCCAGTGAGAAAATTCAAGTTAGGCTTACCGGTAACTTGTTTTCCAGAAGTCTTTCAGGACAGCACCTTGAGAGATATCATGATCCTCCCAATCCATCAGGAAACACCTTCTTTCATCCTTTTAAAAAGGAGGCCCCTCCTTGCACTCCTCAGTTGTTATAGAGAAAACCTCCGGCCCCCGGCTGGAACACACAAGCATATATGTTAGTCACAGCATAGTACATCACAAACAATAGGGCGGGTCGTTGCTGTCCTGAAAGACTTCTGGAAAACAAGTTACCGGTAAGCCTAACTTGAATTTTCCCGAGGCGTCTTTCAGGACAGCACCTTGAGAGGACCACAGAGACTTACTACCTTAGGGCGGGACGACAGCTTGTAGGACCTTTCTGCCAAAAGCCTGATCACTAGCTGAGGCGAGGTCCAACCAATAGTGTCGCACGAACGTGTGGAAACTTGACCACGTCGCTGCCCTGCAGATTTGCTCCGGCGTGGCACCAGCTCTCGGAGGAGGAAACACAAAAACTGAGGAGTGCAAGGAGGGGCCTCCTTTTTAAAAGGATGAAAGAAGGTGTTTCCTGATGGAGTGGGAGGATCATGATATCTCTCAAGGTGCTGTCCTGAAAGACGCCTCGGGAAATCAGAGATGCAACGACACTATGTCATGTATTATGAGATGTCCCGTGGCTTGAACATTGAAATGCACAAACAGGCGGAAATTGTCAAAAGATTAAATGGGATTTGCATCCAGGTGGTGCCGTATCTGTCCCAAGAGCATCAGCAACAGGTTTTGGGAGCCATTGAGAGAGCAAAGCAAGTGACTGTTACAGAACTGAATTCTATTATTCACCCTCACCATCAGCTACCGACCTGGTAAGTCAACGGGAAGGCCGACGGACTGTCCAGGCAAACGGAACTTTTACCTTAACAGCAGACCGGACATCCCCAAGTTGACCCAAAAAGGATCAATCCGGGTCTGCCGGAGTGTTCCACAAAAGGGGAGTAGTGTAACGGACGTATGCATGCTGCCTGGACAGTTATAATCTTCATGCAGGGAGGACTACAAGGAACTGCATGGCTTGTCACAATTGGATGTACCACATTGTATTCTGAGCTCAAAGGGTTAATTAGACAAGGGTCTCTTTCACTGCTGAATGCTAATGTTCCCTTTGCATAGCTAATGAACTCTCTTTTGTGTAGGTAACAGCCTCCTGTGAGGTGTATGCTGATGGGGATTATGTGTGAGTGATAATTGTTTTAAAGGTTAATTGAATTCTATTGTCTGATCAAGCTAAGTTTAGGAGCCAAAACGTCTAGCGGCTGATTGGCTCAAGGGAATGTCATTATTTCAAAGTATGTGTATTGAAGCCCCCCCTGGGTGGGGGGGGGGGGGGAAGTGTCATTTGTTTCTGTACAGTTTGTAACCAGATATAAGGAGATAAAATGTGGCATTAAAAGGCAGTCTGCTTGACTCTGCAAACGTAGCCCGTCTCGTTTCTTGGAAGGGCGTTCGATGGGATATACCGGCGGTACTTGCATATCGCAGCTTGCCAGGGATAAGGACGTCTCCAACGGCTGAGACCCTCTCACTAGTCCGGGTAGCCGTTACAGGGATAATGTAAAATGTTGGGACATTAAATTCCCATACGTTGAGATAGTTAAATTCCCTCATAGTTAGAAGGCCCTCACCTTTGGCTAGTTCCAACATATGGTTCAACTCATCAACGACCACAGGGAATGGGTTGTGGTCAAGTTACTGGTAAGTCTGCCCATCGCTGAGTAGTCATTTAACTTCATTCTCGTATTGCGGTTGACTGAGCAATACCCCATTACCCCCCTTGTCACTGTTTTTAATAACAATATTTTTCCTACCTTGCAAATCCCTTAGGGCCAATCTCTTACCTGTTGACAGATTATCAGAAGACTTTTGTCCAGTCTATTTTCTCTAGGTCATTTTGTACCATGTCAAGAAAGAGGTGTAACCATTTGTTTTTAAATAATGGAGGCATCTTTTGAGAACTTATTCTTGAATTGGCTCGTCTAACAACCGGAGAGCTATCATCACTGGGCATGTCGTTCTCATCAAGGAGGGCGTTTAATATATCCAGAGCTATTTGGTCATCTCCTATTGGTGCTGCTTTATCAATTGCATGGTCTTCCTTGGAGTACAAAGAACGAAAGAAAACCTTTTGTAAAAACAAAGTCACGTCTTTGTACACTGTAAACTCATCAATGTTTGCAACTGGTGAGAAGGTCATGCCCTTTTGTAACAAATTTATATGATCAGGAGTCAAATCAAGATCGGATAAGTTGATGACCGAGTCGTCTGTTGGCAAGAGCCACCTATCTTCTCTGATTGGTTCGTTCGTGGGTCGTTTTGGGGGGATTTTGACTTTGGGGGTTGTGTTTGGTCGAGGCCTTAACTCTCCCCTCTTGGTCTAAAAAAAATAACAGTTTTAGTTGTTTCGTCATCTGTTTTACTATGTGGCTTGGTATGGCGGCGTCATGACTGGGGTCCACGTCCAGTTGACTTACTGCGTCACCGTCGTATTGTGAGATTAAAGATGTCGTCTTTCTCAAAATCAGCTAAGTCCTGCCGAAATTTGCCCCGTTTTGTAATTTTTAGATTTAATTGTACCTTTTCTACCTCTTTTTGAGTAGGTCATTCTGCTTACTAAATTCCTCTTGCTCCTTCAACTCCTCCAGCCCTCGTGTACTCTTGGATTTGTTACAGTATGGAAATTTATTGGGTTTTTTCCTCATCAACTATTAGTTCCATCACAGCTATTCCATAATTGATAAAGAGCTCTTTCCATTTGGGCAAAAAGCTGTCTGTATGGAGATGCTCTGCTGCAACAATCCTGTCTCTCAGGCCTCGGGGAACTATGCACTGCATGATGTAAGTTTCCAGTGATGACACATCGCACTTTCTGTTTAGATGCTTAATAGTTTTTTGTGCTCTTTAAATTTAGTTTTGATGTTATCATTCTGATTAAGGGTGTGTGGTGTGTCATTCTGAAAGGCTGTTCTAATTTATTGATCAATATAGTCTCCTAACATGAATGCCATCCCCTCTGTAGGGTAACACAGGTAGGTCAAGTGGTATTCTCCAATTTATTGTCACAACCAGTAGTAGCATTTTGGAGGCGTGGTGGCAGAACAACCTCCAACACTACTGTACCTTGTCCTGCAACATTGCCAGCTGCCAGCAGAGTCACCCAATGCGCCGTGAAAGATAGGCAACGTCCCGGTCCATGCCTGCTGGACCATAAGTCAGTGGTAATATGCACCTTACCACTGACCGCCCTGTCCAGCGAGGCATGGACATTGCCTTCCACATGCCGGTAGAGAGCCGAAATCACCTTCCGCGAGAAAAAGTGGAGTTTGGGAACTTGCCACTGAGGGACCGCACATTCCACAAACATAACGGAAGGGGGCAGAATCTACCAACTGAAAAGGCAGCAGTTGAAGTGCTAGCAATTTCACTAAGCTAGCATTCAACCGCTGGGCATGTGGATGGCTGGGAGAGAACTTCTTTTGGCGCTGCAGCAGCTGGGGCAGGAAAATTTGCCTGGTACAAGCTGACGTCAGTGTACCAATAGTAGACTGCCCGCAAGTACTTGGCTGTGACCCACCTAATTTTTTTTTTTTTTTTTGATTTTAAAAGAAGTTTATTAAAGATTATCATTGTACATTTTAGTTTCTCCGGAACAATCTGGAGCAAGAAGAAATACATACAATTCATTTGAAATAGATAACATAGCATAGGATAAATAGAGGCATAGATTAACCAGAAATAAATATAAATAAGAAATAAATAAATAGCACTAATACCTTGACTCTCACCCATCATTAAACAAGTTAACCTATCCAACCCTGGGTGAATCATTCTGTAATAGTGGAAAAAATTAAATCATAGCATTGAGCTATTCACTTAACCGAAAAGTCTATTTCCGACACCCCTGATGGGGACACACTGTGCCGGAAAAAAGAAAGAAAAAAAAAGAAAAAAACATAAGCCTCCGGTGCTATTGGAGCCACGTACTGAACAGGACTGGCCAAGCATCTCCAGAAAAAACAGAAAGTTCCAGAGCCGTGCAGGTGTTCATGAGTGAAGGTATTAGCGGTGGACCCCATAGACTCAGTAAAACCCGGGAAATCCCTACTGATACAGCATACCTAGTACGGATTCTCAAGCAAAACAATGAACATCATTGCAGAATCCCTTTATCCGATGTAATTCTTCACAGTAATATTGATTGATAGCAAAACTGAGAGGTGATCCGAGAAACAAAAAGAAGCACTGAAGATAAGAGAATCAGAGAAAAAGAGCAGAATAGGAAAAGGAAGAAAGAAGAAAGATAGAAATAAGGTGATTGCCAGCTGATAAATCAGGAGTTTGTGGGTGTCATTGTGGTACCCGGAAGTAGGGAAACCCCCACATATTTGGCCCAAGGCTCCCATATAGCCTCAAATAGCTGAGATGTGTTTAGAATGGAACTAACCAGTTTCTCCTGAGTCATTACCCAAGAAATCTTCTTTTTGGCAGCCATAATGGAGACTCTCGGTTGTTTCCAAGCCCCTGCCAGGGTGGTTTTTGCGCCCAAAAGCATAAAGGTTATCAATTTTTGCATATGTTTAGAGGCTTGAGGGATCCGTGTTCCAAGTAGTGCTACTTGTGGGTTCTTTTCCACTGGAACACCTGTAACTTTTCTGATGAGATTAAAGATCTTATTCCAAAACCCTCTGATTTTAGGACAATCCCACCAAATATGCAGCATGGTGCCCTGGGCTTGACAATCACGAAAACATAGCGGAGAAGCTGTTGGGAACATAGATGCTAGCCTGCTAGGAACTAGATACCATCTCATCAGTACCTTCAGATTGGACTGAGTAATGTTGAGTAATCCTTTATAAGCTCTCGTTCCTACCTTATGCCACTCGTCCAGGCTCCAGGTCTCCTGCAGATCTCTCTCCCAAGCCTCCATGTATAAAAATTTGGAAGAAGCCTCAGATAGTGATGTATATATTATGGAAATTCCTCCCTTGCACTCCTCCATTTGGTAGCACCAATGCTCAAATCTAGTAAAGACTGGGGGAGAGGGTTTATCCCTCCTAAATAACTTTACAAAATGAAAAATTTCTTATGCAATGCTCCATAGAAAGCGGGCCGGTGGATAAAAGGAAGTCCCCTATCCTATAGATTCCTTTGTCTAACCACCATTGGAATGCTTTGGCGTCCATTCCTGGCGTAAACTGGGGATTATGAAAAATATGTGATAAGGGACTAGCCTCCGAAATCAGAGAGGGAAGACGTCTCAGATCATCCCACAGCTTAAATGATTGGGATAACGCAGGAGACATTATAGCTGGCCTCGATTTTTGTGGTAACCACAATAGACTTTCCAGTGGAAGATTAGGGGCGGCCAAACTTTCGATATCAATCCAATCAGGTTTTTCGCTTTTTGAAAAGAGAGAAGATAGTTGGGCTAACCTAGCCGCTTGATAATATCTGAATAAGTTCGGGAGCCCGAGACCCCCCTGCGTTTTGGGCCCATAAAGGACATTTTGGGCCAGTCTATATCCCTTACCCGCCCAAATGAATTTAAGAATTTTGCCTTGGAATGATTTGTTGATCTTTTTAAATAGGTATCGGAAGGGATCTGAATAAGTAGAGCAGCCTGGGTAAAAGAGTCATCTTAATCGAGTTAATTTTACCTAACCACGAAATTTTATGTCGAGGCCGTGTCTGAAGGTCTAATTCAAGTTTGCGAAACATAGGGGGAAAATTTGCATGGTACAGTTGTTCATTTTTGGGAGTTAGGTTTATTCCTAAATAACGTATAGATGATTCGGCCCATTTGAAATCAAAATGAGGTTTCAGACTTTCGACTATGGATGTTCGTGTGGATATATTAAGTGCCTGGGATTTATTCATGTTGACACGTAGCCCCGAAATATTCCCCAAAGACTCGAGTAAGTTACATAATTTGGGTAGAGACGTAGTCGGGGATGAGATAAAAAGGAGGAGATCATCCGCAAATAATGCGCATTTGTGAACTTGGGGACCACAAGATACCCCTTTTATATCCGGCTCAGATCGGATAGCGATAGCTAATGTTTCAATTGCTATGGCAAAGACCAAAGGGGACAGGGGGCAGCCCTGTCTCGTACCTCTGGCAATAACAATGGGATCTGAAAAATATCCCTGCAATTTAACCCTTGCCTTGGGCTCAGAATACAAGGAACTCAGAAGCCCTTGAAAATTCTCTCCAAAACCCCAACTCCGCAGCACCTCAAATAGATACTGCCAAGATAAGGAGTCGAAGGCCTTCTGCAGGTCCAATGACAAGAGGAGCCCCTCCAGAGGAGGGCCCCCATCTCATCCCGACTGGAGTAATGATATAATGTCCACTGCTCGTCTCACCTGGTCTGGACCCCGTCTCCCTGGGATGAAGCCTACCTGATCTTTATGAATATAAAGGTGAATAAAATAATTTAACTCATTAGCTAGAATTTTGGTCATTATTTTCAAATCATTGTTGATTAAAGAAATGGGCCTATAGTTTTCTACGTGTTTGAGATCTTTGTCTGGTTTGGGTATAACTGAAATAAATGCCTCATTCAGGTGAGAATGCAGGGCCTCACCCCCTCTCATTGAATTGAAAAATTTAGTGAGATGAGAAGCTAAGGTTTCTGCAAAGGTTTTATAATACGGGGCCGAGAAGCCATCCGGTCCGGGAGCAGATCGACCCTGTAGGTTTTTGATCACCCCCATGATTTCTTCCACAGAAATTAGGGCCTCCATCAAATCGACATGGTTCTCATGTAAGTTCGGAATAGGTAGGTGATCCAAAAAGGACTTAATATCTAATTGTTTGGCTGTACCAGTCTTCTGGTAGAGGGTAGAATAGAAAGTCTGGAATTCTTGTAAAATGCGCTTAGGGTTAAGAGTCGTGGTCCCATCTCGTGTTCTAATTTTAGGGAGTGCAAATGTGCGGAATCTCGGAGAGAGCGGATTGGCTAAAAATGTGTTCAATTTATCCTTGTGTAAATAGAATCTTGCATTGCTCCAGTTTAAGGACTTTTCAGCACCGAGTGATAAATTCAAAGCTAATCTAGCAGCGCCAAGCTGTGCGACCCGAACCTTTGTCTGGTCTTTTTTTATGCTCTCTACATAAGGTCATAAAATCCTTTTCCAGTTAAGCTACCTCCGCCTTTTTTTCGTTTAGAGGCTATCTGAATTATTTTACCGCGGATGGTAGCTTTGTGAGCCGCCCAAAGCAGCTCAGCCGAGATTCCATCAACATTATTTAATGTAAAGTAATCTTTTAAGGCCTTGTTAATTTCCGAAACTACAGTAGGATCGTTAAGGAGGGATTCATTTAATTTCCAATGAGATTTGTGGGGATCCAAAATTTGTGTTTGTATAGAGCAAACAACCATGGAATGATCTGAGAGAGGCATGTCTTTTATGGTAGCTTTAGTAACTGAGGGGATATGTCTAGTGGAAATGAGAATATGATCAATCCTGGAATACGATTTATGTGGGTTTGAAAAATGTGTATAATCCCTTTTAGTTGGATTAAGTTCCCTCCAAATGTCTACCAGATTTTGTTGATATATCATTTTTGCTATGTGAGAGCTGGCTCTAACTGGGCGTGTCAGCCGTGTCGCTAAGGGTTTAGATTTGTCTAAACTTTGGTCAAAAGCTATATTAGAGTCACCTCCACACACTATTGTCCCTTCTAGGAGAGGTTCCAGAGTGGCAAACATAGCTTGAAAAAATTTCGTCTGACCTCTATTGGGGGCATAGTATGAGATGAAGGAGAACAATTGATCATTCAATTCTCCCTTGACCAAGAGAAATCTGCCATCTGGGTCCCTATGTGTCAAAAGAGAATTGAATTTGCAGGTCTTCGCAAAAAGGATCGCCACCCCTCTAGTGACCCACCTAATTCTACACCTTCAGTCCTATCAGTGCAGGCTTCAGAGAGGACTGAGGGTATAGTGGGATTGGAGATCCCAGCTGATAAGGAGCAAGGAGAGGTTTCGCTTTCTTTGGTGTGGGTCTTTGAGATACGCTTGCCAACAAACTGCATGGCAGGTCGACATATGTCTGGTCAAGCATGTGGTGCCCAAGTGGGTGATGTTTTGGTCACGCGAGATACGCTTGCGACATGTTGCACACTGCAGCGGTGCGATCTGATGCACTAGTCTCAAAAAAAGGCCCACGCTAAAGAACTTTTGGAATAACGCAAAGAGACAGCAGTACCCTGTACATGCGGAGCTCTGTGTTGTGATGCAGTCGGTGTGCTGCCCTTAAGCTGGCCCCTGGAGGGCACCCTGCCTTGTTGGAGATATGCCTCCTCCTCTCTCCTATCAGGCACCCACGTGGAGTCAATGACCTCATCATCCCCTCCCTCCTCATCACTGTAGAAAACCTGGCATTATTCTGCAGCTGGGGGAACATGACTGCCAGATTGCTGTCCTTCTTGGGCACCCCATCTCTCTGGGCTCACGTTACTGCCACCTTCTAGCGGTGTACCATCATCAGAGCCTTCAAAACACGGCGCATCCTCCTGCAGCATGTACCCAACACTGTGGTCAAACAGTTCGGGGGACTCCTCAGGAGGACATGGTGGGGTTAGGGAAGGAGTGACTGATGCCATTGAGCAGAGGGAAGAGGCCTCGTTGGCAGCTGCTTTGCCAGACAAAGTACCCTGAACCTGGGTGAGAGGATGGGGACAGTTTGGTCATCCACTCTACAAAGTCTTCGGCATGTTGCGGCTCAACACGGCCAGCTGCCGAAAAAAAAAAAAAAACACGAGCGAGTCCCACGGCCACGTGCTGATGAGGATGCACCGTGTCTACGACCAGCACTGTTGCCTCTAGATGCAGAGCCTGCTTGCCCTCTTATCGGCTCTTGACTCTCTGCCTCTCCTTGTTGTCCTTCCAGACATACTAATGGCCTGCAGGGAGATGTAGCTTCACAAATACTGACAATACTTGCTGATCACTGCCTGTGGTATTAATCTGAGAACACCAGCAATTGTATTCACATATGTTTAGGTGCACACTGTGCAGAGGCCGCAGTACACCAAGTGTGAATACTGCAGCTAGCACAATCACCTGCCTGCCTATCAGTATATTAGGAAGAGCGCGTGTGTGTGTGTATAATATATATATATATATATATCCTCTACACACTAACTCTAACTGACTAGCCTGCCTGCTCCATCTAACAAAAAAACAAAAACACTGTCTCTCTTAACCACCGCAACACACTACACAAGGCTGCCAGGGAGGCGGCCTTATATAGTGTGGGTAGTGTACTATACCCCCTGAGCCATATTTGGCCAAAGCCACTCTGGCTTTGGCCAATTATGGCTCTCTGTTTTTTGCGCGCTGTGATTGGCCAAGCATGCGGGTCATAGTGCATGCTTGGCCAATCATCAGCCAGCAATGCACTGCGATGCCGCAGTGAATTATGGGCCATGACATGCCACTCTAATTTGGCGCGAACGGTCCGGAACGTTCGTATTTCGAACGAACGGTTGAACATACAGTGTTCAAGTCGAACATGAGTTCGACTCGAACACGAAGCTCATCCCTAATTGTCGGTTTAGCAGATATATGCTCTTGTCATCTCTCAGTGCCTGATCAACATTGATGATGTGGCTTGAGCATACACCTGCAGATAAGCTCCCCTCATCAAGTACTGTGTTTCATTGGTTATTTTATTATTGTTGTATTATGCTGCCGTTTGTATTGGTATTATAATGTATGCATCCAACTATCCCTGTTAGAAGGGTTATCATATATTGTCACATCCTGGTGTTGTCAAATCCATATATGGGCATTCGCTGTGTGGAGCCCCCATGCCGTGTTCCTGACTTCCCATGGGAGGTCACATGCTGTGACCTCACTTCATATGGAGGAGGTCATATGCTGTGGCCAAACAGCTGCTGTTTGTGAAAGCTTTTGTTATAATAAAAGGACGCTGTGGGGGTGTCGGCAAGCGAGTGATTGCTGAGAACTTACAGGATGGTGGTGTTTGGTTATTAAATGAATGGCAGGCCGAATGAATGGTGAGCTCTTAGCTTTAAAGATGGATTAGTAAATAAATGATGAGCACAATCTCAAACACACCTATTAAGCATATAAAACATGGCTCCAATAATCCATCTTTTTTAAAGATGGATTATTTCACCGAGACAAAATGTGTTACTATTAGAGACACGATATCGGACTGTGTGCTCCGCATACAGCTCGATTTCGCTAACAATACGTTGCTTTGCCTGCCCGTTCCTTTCTGCCCACGTAATAACTACGCGAGACGGTCGGTTAAAGGGAAACCTTTTCTAGGTTTTTGTTGTCTGACAATTCTCCTTTCAAGCTCCCTCCATTCCTGTAGGACCGGATCCTTTAGAGATTGATGGAGTGGGAACACCCAGGATTGAGCCTTGCTCAGCCCCCTGTATACCTTGTCCTGTGCAGAGGTTAATCTAGGGGCTTCTGGAATCTCCTCGTTGCATACATTGCCTGCAGGAGCCCATCCAGATCCTCTAGGGTGAAGAGGTGTCTCCTTAACCTTGCATCCTCCTGATTCTCGCCTAGATGGTCTGGATCCACCTTCCCATCAGAGCTGTGATCTGACCAGACCAGGCTTTCTATTTCCCCCACCATCCTCCTCTACCTGAGCTAAAGAGAGTGACTGAGGGTGGGAGGAGAGCACTCGGACCCCTCCAGAGGCTCTCCCAGGAGGATGTGCCTTCTCTAGGGGCAGGCTCCTCTGGGTCAGGACCCTGGACTGCTGACTGCCTGGCGGTTTTATAGAAAGATTTGACTGTTGCCAGCATTTCCGTCTGCATAGATTAAAAAAAATGTATTAATTGGCGCAGAATACCCTTTCCCTGCTAATTTATTGATACAATTATAGCAGAAGGGCTTTGAATGGGACTTTGGGAGTTTATCCTTAAAATGCCCAAATTTTTTTATTTTTTTTGAGGAGCTATGCCCTGTTGTGGCAGGAGGTTGTTTATCTGGGGCCTCTCAGGTTCCGCTTGGGGATTCTGTAACACAGAAGATACATGTAATTTTACTCTGCCTTCCCCCTAACTGCGGGCTTGTACTGGGGAGGGAGGGTAAGGCGATTGGTGAAGCCCAGGAATTCTCAGACCTCTAGAAGCCAGGCCCTCTCACCCCCTTCCCCTCCACCCTTTCCAAGTGGGGTTTCTAATCACCGGGCCCCAACCTGGATCTGCCCGCAGTTGTAGTTGCCTTGCCTTGCCTTCCTGTTCCATGAGGAGGTTGGCTGGGTCCTGGGCTGCTGGTACTGCTTGAGGGTACAGCGAGCCGACCACTGTCTGCCCCCTTGCTCTGTCTCTCCACGTCGGTCTCCTGACGTTTTTAGCACTTCCGAATCGCGCCGTTTCTCAGGCGCCGCACACTTTTTGTGATGTGGCCATGTACCAGAGAGGCTTGGAGGGCAGTACTTCCTGCAAGATAATTCACGGCAATGAAGAGAGCAGCTGGTGGCGGCATTTCATGCACATGTAGCGATGGCATGCACTCCCTGCGGCCAGAGCGCTGGTGAAGCCTTGAGGGCGACCTGTGAGAAGGACAAGCCTTCAGGTTAGTTCAGCCATCCCCGACCTCCTTAGAAACGGTCTCAACAGGGGTCCATCAGACCCTCCCCGGTCATTTGGTCCGGGAGAAACAAAGAAATACTGGGGATCAAGGGGAAGGGTGGGGACTTATAAGAAGCTGTCAAATTCATTGCGTTTCCTGTAGGGAGGAGCCCTCATCTAAGGTGTGCCATCCTGGAAGGTAATATGGGAATCATTGCTTTGCAAATCCATCTTGAAATGAAAATTTTGGACGTACAAAGGCCCACTAAAAAGAACCAAGCAGGGGGCGTGGTCTGGCACCGGACTGTAATGGCCGCTTGAACTCTGAGCTCCGGCATCCAGGACTAGCACACAAGCCTTCATAAGCCAGACAGCCGCGCCGCGATCACGCAGAGATGGCCGGGAGGAGCAGCTCAGTCACCCGCTCCCAGGCAGATCCTCCGACGCAGCTTAGCCGAACCATCCCGGCGCTATTCCGCTCTCAGCAGGCAGACACACAGGCCTCCAGCCTCGATGCCGCCAGTCAGATCAGAATGCCCAGCGCATCGGATCATGAGGGACACCCGAACGCCGTCAGATTCGCTCTGCCATCACCCTCCATCAGCATGGCAGATCTGCAGCAGGTGGCAATGGATATTAAGACCACGCTATCCGCAGCGATCTCGGACCTGAAGACTGCCATCAAGGCCGTGGCAGCACGTGTGGAGATGGTGGAGTCGGCGGCCATGACACATGGAGCAGCCATACAGCAGGTACAACGAGTCACTGACACACATACCAGACATCTCATTGAGATCCACCGACACATGGAGGACCTCGACAATAGAGGAAGGAGGCGGAACCTACGTTTTAGGGGGATCCCTGAAAACATAGAAGGCCCCCCAATTACAACCAGCAGTATGGGCTATATGTAACACGCTCCTTGGCAGGCCTCCAGATGCTCCTATAGAGATGGAAAGATGCCACAGAGCTCTGAGACCGAGAGGCAGAGATGGTGAGCCACCTAGAGATACAGTATGCTGCCTAGTGAGCTTCACACAAAAGGAAGAGATACTGAGGCTAGCACGCAATCAGGGGCAACTACAGCATGAAGGTTCTCCCATACAAATATACCAGGATCTCTCTGCCATTACGCTCCAGCACAGAAGAGAGCTTCGTCCCCTTCTCAATGCCTTGAGGGACAGACGTATTGTATACCGTTGGAAATTTCCATTTTGCTTATCCGCAACCGCGGGGAACCGCACAGCCTTTCTACGTACGCCAGCAGATTTGCAGCCATTCTGCGACACACTGGGCATTCCTGTGATTGCTGTCCCAGAGTGGTATAGCACCTTCATGCAACCTGAACCCTGGATCAACACACAGCAGGAAATTACCCCACGCTCGCAACGCAACCGCCAAAGGCGCCGCAGATCTGCCTCCAGTTCACCGAGAAGAGGCCCTGATGACATCACTGACCGTCACCCGAGATCCTCACCCTCAGCGGCTCGCCGAGAAACAGACCACTGAACGTGAGTCAGCAGGCTGAACAAGCGATGATTTCCTCTCCAACGCCCGCATTCTTGTTGGCATGTTTGCCGCCATGTTTGACTTCCACCCACCAGCCAATGCTCGGGCACCCATCCAGACTGAAACTACCGCAGAAACTTGAATGTTAATAACATCTCCCTCGCTGGCATTACATAAGTGACTGATGTAAGTCAGACTTCCTAATATAATCCAGATTGGTCCTCAACCTGCTGATGCCTTCTGAAGACCATCCTCTTCATGTAAGAGACCAGAACCTTTACACACTTGAGAGATCCTACTGCCATAGCGCATTTTTGCATTTTTGGCCCAGAAGTCGCATAATTTTCAACTTGCACTACCCCTTGTTATTTTATTTAATAACCCCCCCCCCCCCCCCATTTTTTTTTCTTTTTTTAAGGGGGCAACACCACTCTCATGCTCTAAGGCGCAATGGACTCGACTCAGGTAACTAACTGCCCCTTTTTTTCTTTTCTTTAAACTCATGCCTTGGTTGGGCCATGCCCGAAGGGATTTCTTCGGCTGTGGCCCTGCTTTACGCCTAAGCTACACCATTGAAACCTTGCATAATGTTAGCTGCAGTTCGGTCTGATAGCACAGTTATAACAATGCACAAATGTCGGTTAGATAATGTAGATGGCTTGTCCTGTTTAGTAGGGCCCGGGGCAAACAATGGGCCATGCGAGACAATAAATGAGAAGCTCCCAGGACCAACAGATGATACAACATATGTTGGGGATGGGGACGTGGCTCCCTTGCCCGAAGCATCTCTTCCAGTAGAGCAGGATGGCCGGATGGGAGAGCGAGTCTCTACATTCTGATGGACAGTGGCATCCCTGTTTTATGACCCAGTTATAGAGGCGGGTGGATGGATAGACTAGCTCAGACTGTTAAGTTATATGCACTATTTGCAGTACTTGTATTAACATTCCCACGGTTACACAGGATTTCTATAGCGGTGTATACTGACTTCCGGACGGCTACATTCGGATCTCCTGATATTTTGGCCGTTTTCTCGGCGGGATAAGAGAGCCGGACAGAGATCACATTTGTGGCCTTCCGAACTTCATATAACACGGCACAGATTTTACATTTCTTGACTGGGCCCAAGGGGACCTGGGAAAGAAACGCTTGCTTATCTAAGGAAGCTCTTTCTAGGCCCATGTTACTCCTTAGATTGAGGCTGTTATATATGTTATGTTTTTTCTCAAAGTGTGTTAGTCCTGGTAGTCGATACTACCCATTACCCGGTGTAAGACTACTACCCCGCTTTAGAGCGGCTAGTTCCCCTCTGAAAATACCCGGCTTCTTCTTCCTGTACCCTTCTATAACCCTTCCCTGACTTTTTTTTAGGTGGAAGAGCAGGCCTGCCTCCACCTCCGGTAGTTGCTCTGCGAGGTTTCACTCCTCGCCCTTACTAGGGGAATCTTCCCCATCTCTCTCCCCCCCTTTTTTTTTTTTTTTTTTGTTTGTTGTCCTCCCCCTCCCTTTTTCCAACCTTCATCGCCCCTCTCTATCCCGACCCCCTCTACCCTCTCCGGCACTCTACGACCCTGGTTGTCTATGTATAAGCCCACCCCTGAGCGTGTGCACCTCAATATTCACCATGCCATCCAATCCGACACGTTCAGTTCCCCTATCTCTCAAGGTATATTCGCTGAACGCCAAGGGACTAAACGCCCCCGAAAAGCGCAGCAGTGTCTTAGCAGAAGCACACCGACTTGGAGCACAAATCCTTTTTATTCAAGAAACACACTTTAAATCGGACTCGGTCCCGCGCTTCCGCAACGATTACTACCCCACGGCCTATCATGCCACCTCCCCTAACTCTAAGACTAAAGGAGTGTCCATTTTGTTCTGCAAGGGGCTATCTCTAGATATTGAGGACCAACTAATAGACCCGGAGGGTAGGTACATTTTTTTGAGGGGCTCATGGAAAAACAGACCAATAACGCCAACTAATCTATACTGCCCCAACTCTAAGCAGGTCACATTTATTTGGGAAGCTCTCGCAAAACTCACACTCTTTCAAGCGGGGCTCTTGATTATGGGGGGCGATCTTAATGTCCCTCTCGACCCCCTATTGGACACCTCTACCAGTACTTCCTCCCTCCCCTACTCTGCCCTTCGCCAAATTAAACTTCAGCTTGCGTCCCTGACACTACACGACACCTGGAGGACCCTCTACCCTAAAGACAAAGACTATACCTTTTTCTCAACCCCACACAACCGATATTCAAGGCTGGATTACCTATTTGTAACACAGGCAGACTTATTCTTCCTTCACTCAGCATCGATCGAACCTATGACGCTGTCTGACCATCATCCTATCACGGCCACCCTGCAATTCCCTGACATGGTCCCTTCTACTAAGCTCTGGAAACTAAATGCGTCCCTTCTTACAGACCCTGGAGACCTAGCGACGCTCAAACACGAAATAGAAGCATTCTTTATCCACAACGACACACCAGATACATCTCCCATGACACAATGGGAGGCCCACAAATGTGTCATTAGGGGCCAGTTGCTCTCGATTTCGGCTCGGAAAAAAAAGGAACGACAAGCCCTGGTACTTGCGCTGTCCACCAAAATACGCACTTTAGAAGCTCAACACAAACGTACATTAGCGCTTAAAACATCACAAGAACTGGCAGAAACACGAACACTATTACGGGAGGAACTATTTAAAAAAGCACGCCGAAGTAATGTATTAGCCCAGAAACTTTTCTTCGAACAAGGCAACAAACCAGGCAGGTTACTGGCCAGAGCCACCCAGCAGCGTAAATTGGCCTCTACAGTCCATCATATTGTAGATGCTTTGGGTAGGACACACTCAAAAACCGAAGACATAGCACAACAGTTCCACAATAACCTCTATAACTTACGCCCAGGAGATGAGAATCCTGCAACGCAGGAGAAACGCCGGAAGTTAATTAGGGAATTCCTAGGTAAGCACAGTCCAGTAGCTTTGTCAACGGAGGATTCCCTAGCCTTAGAAGCCCCCCTGATGAGGACGTGAGGTCGCGTCACGCTCCGGGGTGAGGAGTGAAGAGCTGTGGGAATAATGGGAGGAAGGACGGACCATAGCGAATGAAGGAGAGGAAATCCCCCATGCAGCACGCAGCATACCTCGCAGCACATTCCACCAACTGACCCCTATGGAACCGGAGGGACTGTCGCACAGAGAGCCGCAGATAGGGAGATAACTCCACGCCGCATCAAGGAGCGGAGTGCACGCGGGCAACTAAAACTTCACAGACGTGAGTATGTTGAGCCAGCTGACAGGCTGAGCGCAGATGGACTCCTAGCGCACCCCCTCTCCACGGACCTGGAATGAAAAAGGTACACTAGGTGTTTGACTAAGCTATGTTGAAGGGGGCTCAGAGGACCGGCTAGCTGTGTGTTGATTGAACTTACTGGGAAGGGAGACATATTAAATACAGTGGAAAAAAATCCCAAAAAGGTATGACATGCTGTTGGCTGCATAATGGGTTAAATGAGAGATTACCCTTATTACATGATTGAAATATGGTTGCTGGATGCATAAGGGAAATGATGTCTAACAAATATATGATCTGAAGTAAAATAATGTACACTAAAGTATGAACAGGAGGACACATAGAGGAGAAGCGGTGAAGTGAATTGGAGATTTGGAGAAAATCAACTGCCCCCCCCAGATTAAACAACTGAATAAACAGGTCAGACAATGATACACTAATGAATCAACTAATTAATCAACTAACTAACTAACTAATGAACTAACTGAAGGGGATTGTATATATCTCAAGTGGGAAAGCCTGGAAAATGGTTTAGGCAAATTTATACAAATATATGTACTTTGGCTCTCTGTCTGTGTCTCATCTCCCACCCCCCCCTCTTTTTTCTTTTGGGAACTCTGATCCCTCAAACATACGGCCTTAAAGGTGGACCTATTCCCCGATTCTCCTGGGACTGTGGCTGCCGTCTAAAGGACATTTATTAGTACTCCCTATATTAGGGAATTGCTGGAACTACCGGAGGTTTTTTTGATTTAGGCCGTTTTTTCGCAGCCCCCTCTTTTTTATTTGGATTCCAGGGTGTAGAGAGGAAAGGAAAAGAAGGAAAAGTAAAAAAAATAAAATAAAAAAAAGAGAAAGGGGAAAATAGAAAAAAAAAAAAAGGGGGGAAAGAGGGGGAGAGGGGAGGGAGGAGGGAAAGGAGAGAGAAAAAACAGGAGGACTGAAGGGGGAGAAAACCGACAGTCACTCAGCCCCTCCCTCTTGGATACCCCAATTGTGAATGGTAGATAGACGAGGCCCATCAGAGCGCCCTTCTGCAAATGCAGACCCTGCCCGCACGGAGCCGGATCAAGTATTAATTAAAACTTTCTATAAATATATGAAAGAGAAGACGGAGGAGGAATAAATCCACTAGGATATCCTGCGGCTGTGCGGTACAGGATCAGCCAGGTATTCTAGGAAACCCCGTAGAAAACTCAGCTCAGACATACTGACTCCCCGGCAAAGCCGACCTCGGTGCCAGTTCGTTGGAAACAAGGGGTCAAACTGGGGAAGAGAATCAGAAGGAGGGGGATCAATATGAGCAGAATGACAAGTAGATCGACAAAGGGGGGACCCCCTACCACTCCAAGCAATACAACTGCAACAAGCTCAATAAGACCCTTCATGACCAGAGGAGAGAGTCCACGAGTTATCGGAGCCCAGATAACAACTAAGCAACAACCAGCAAATAAGGCAAAAAAGGCGGAGGATAAGAAATCGCAGAAGGAGGACCCCAGAGAAACATCTATGGAATCAAGAGAGGAGGGACCCATGGGAACTGGATTGGAAAGCAGAAGGGCTGAGGAACAAAGCCCAGACTCACAGTCCCCCTCTAAGAGAGAAATGGCAGAGATGCTGTTAAACTTGGAAAATGTGATAAAGGGGGAAATACAGAACCTGAGAACCGATGTTGGCCACTTGTTATCCAGAATAGAATCAGCAGAGGAACAATTAGAGAAACAAGAACAAGAATCAAACCTATTAAAAGATCAGATGGATCGGATCCAACTGCAGCAGAGACACATTCTCTATAAACTAGAAGACCAGGAAAACAGAAATCGGAGACAAAACCTTAGGATAAGATCTATACCAGAGAGGAGGGGTGAGGACCTAAGGACAATAATTCAGATGATATTTAACCCATTATTGGAAAGAACAGCAGACAACCCAGTTAGGATCGAAAGGGTCCACAGAGTAGGAAACCCGAAAAGAGGGGCCCCTGAGCAAACAAGAGATGTTATAGTAAGGTTCCGATTATACGAAGACAAAGAAGCAATCTGGAAGAGATTGAGGGGACACCCCCCGATGGTATTTGAAGGGGCAGAGCTCCAGATATTCACGGACGTAGCCCCAGAAACTTTGGCAAGAAGATGGTTGTTAAAACCACTCCTAAAACAAATGATAGATCTGAATATCAAATATAATTGGGGCTTCCCTTCTTGTTTAATCGGGACAAAAGAGGGGAGATCCGCGACACTGAGATTTCCCGAGGAGTTAAATGATTTTTGCAAGAAATTGGACATGCAGGTGCCTGACCTACCGGGCTGGGAGTAGGGGGGAGGCGGAGACGGGAGGGAGGGGGGAAGTGGGGGTTCCCCCCCCCCTCTCTTTGTCTCTCTGCTCGCTCATGTGATATACCCTCTCTCCTTGGGGGCCCCTTGGGAGGCTCTTTTTCTCTTCTTCTTCATTTTTTGTAAGCCACTGTTTTTTTTTTGGGGGACCCGGGAGGGCCCCCTTGGAGATAGGGAGGAGATAGGCTAACCTCCCCCCCCACCCCTCCTGGTGAAAGAACGGCAGGAGGGGGGGGGGGAATTCCCAAAACCTCACCCAGAGCGAAACTGAACCAAGACTTGGAAGATGGTTCAGTGGTCTGAGATAGGCCAACAGGGAGGGTGGGAGGGGGGGGAAGAGGGTGAGGGGAGGGAAGGGGGAGGGGAGGGAAGGGGGAGGGGAGGGAAGGAGGGGAGGAGGGGAGGGGAGGGGGTAAGATATCCTATCTCACCAAAACAATCGGAAGAAAGCGTAACTAATAGCCAAGATGCCGGTAATTAAATGCCTATCTTATAACGTAAAAGGGCTCAATAGTCCATCAAAGAGACATAAAGTACTAAAGGAACTAAAGAGGTATAGGTCAGACGTAGTCTTTTTACAAGAAACCCATCTTACACTAGGATCAAACATAAAGCTATATTCCCCTGACTTCCCCATATGGTACTATGGTGATACCATTACTAAAAGGGCCAGAGGGGTAGCAATCGGAATAGCTAAGGGGACTAGGTTTGTGTTAACAGACCGATTGACAGACCCAGAAGGAAGATTCCTCTTTTTAAGGGGAAAACTAGAGGAGGAGGAATATACTCTTGTAAACATATATGCACCAAATACCTCCCCGATGAAATACCTCCTGGGAATCCTGGGGAAATTAAAAGACTTCAGGAGGGGAAAGACAATACTGGGAGGAGATCTAAACTTTTGTATGGACACAAAGGCCGATAAAACACACCAGACATTAGAAACTCAAGAAAGGCAATTAAGAAAGGTAAAGGGTAGTCTGCATAGAAGCCAATTAGTAGACACATGGAGGATCTTTAACCCAAGCAAACGAGATTATACATTTTATTCCCATGTACACGAGAGCTACTCCCGGATCGATCACATTTTTATTGAGCATAGAATGTTAGATGCGGTGGTCGAGACAAAAATAGAGACCATGACGATTTCTGACCATGCCCCAATTAGCATATCCATAAATATTACAGGCAATCAAAGGACCTATTCAAATTGGAGACTAAATGAGAAACTACTAATAGAAGAGAAAAGTTCAATGAGGGTTAAAAAGGAATTAGAGGAATATTTTGAGATAAACAAGACAGACGAAATTTCGGCAGCAACACTATGGGACGCACATAAGGCGGTGATTAGAGGGGTGTTAATCTCCGAAGGAGCAAGGAGGAAAAAAGAAATGAACAGTAAAAAGGAAAAATTAGTAGAAGAGATCTTCAATTTAGAACTAACACATAAAAAAAATGGTAAACAACGAGATATATATTTGGAACTAGTTAATAAGCGGAACGAACTTAAATATCTGATTGACCGGGAAACAAGAAGGGAATTTAACTTGGTGGCAAGGGAGAGATACAGGTGGGGAAATAAAACAAGCAAACATCTGGCTCGGATGGTACAAAGAAAGAAATCAAGGAATTATATAGATAAAATTAAAAATGAAAAAGGAGAAGTCTTGCATACAACAAAAGATATTGCTGAAACATTTAGACTATATTATGAAAAACTATACTCAGTAGAACAAAAAAACTGGCAAAAAGGGGAGAAAGAAAATAAAATCTCAGCATTTTTAGAAGAAGCAGGGTTATCAAAAGTTAGTCAAATAGATGCAGAGGGGATGGACAGGCAAATTACGGAAAACGAAATTAAATTAGCACTATCAAGCTCTGCCTCAGGTAAAAGTCCGGGGCCAGACGGCTTTACAGTAATGTATTACAAAAAATTTAAGGAGATACTTCTGCCAAGGCTATGCCAGTATTTTAATGGGCTCGGAAAGGAGTACGAACTAAGTAAAGAGGCATCGGAGGCAACTATCACCGTTATCCCTAAGGAAGGTAAGGACATTGAAAATTGTTCAGGATACCGGCCGATATCTCTGCTCAACACAGATTTAAAACTGTTTGCAAAGGTATTGGCCGGGAGAGTCAAACAGGAAATGGCGAAATTGGTGTACCCGGATCAGACGGGGTTTGTCCAGGGAAGAGAGGGGAGAGATAACGGGGTTAGAACACTGTTAATCCTCCGGAAAATGAAGGCAACGGGGTCCCCAGGTGTACTCCTGTCAATAGACGCAGAAAAAGCGTTTGACAGGGTAGATTGGGGACTTATGTTGCTCACCCTGAAGGAAATGGGGTTTGGACAGAGGATGATGGAGTGGATCGGCACCCTTTACAGGTTCCCCACGGCTAAAATAAAAATAAATGGAAGTCTATCTCAAACCTTCTTAATGAGAAACGGTACAAGGCAAGGGTGCCCTCTATCGCCACTACTGTTTGTGCTCTCATTGGAACCCCTGCTGGCTAGGATCCGAAACTCTCAAAAAATAAAAGGGGTTAAAATAGGGGAGGAAGATCATAAACTTGCAGCTTTTGCAGACGACGTCCTCCTCTACTTAACGGAACCCAAAACATCAATCCCAAACCTTCTAAATCTATGTAGCGAATATGGAGAAATTTCAAACCTTAAATTAAATATCACAAAAACGGAGATTATGAGTATAAACATAAGCAAGACAGAAGAGCAACTCCTGAAAACGAAGTACAAATTTGCTTGGGTTAAAGAACTTAAATACCTAGGGATACTGCTAGCTAAATCTACTAGGGAGATGTATACGATAAATTTCATACCTTTATTGAATGAAATTAAGACAGAAACAAAAAGGGTGGAAAACAGGGCAATATCATGGATAGGACGAATTAATTACTGCAAAATGGTTATTTTACCAAAAATCTTATATAAATTCCAGATGATTCCCATTGCCCTCCCCGGGACATTGCTCTCTACCCTTAGAAAATTAATAATGAATTATATATGGAGAAATAAGAAACACAGGATAGCACTTCAGACACTAAAACAACCAAAAAAAAAGGGTGGATTAGCGGTGCCCGATGTCAAGAGATACTATGAGGCGGTGATATTAACAAGAGTGGTGGAGTGGGCCAGAGCTAGCAAAGAAAAAAGGTGGGTTAGGGTAGAAAATGAAATGTCACAGACAAGGTTAGATAAGATAATTTGGAATCCTCCCCAATTTAGGACATTAGATAAAAATGCACACGAGATAACTAAAAATGCACTTAAAGTTTGGGACACTGTTTATAAGAAAACTGTGAAGGAGTATAATTCCCCTCTTATATCACTAAAGAATAATGATTATTTTGCACCAGGTAAAACACAAGTGGGGGGAAACTGGATTAGAATGGACACTGTACAATTAAGGGATATAATGAAGGAAGGTCACATTTTAACACTACAGGAGTTGAAATTAAAAAACTTTTTCCTGGAAATTAATGAATGGAGATATCGGCAACTAAACCATTTTATCCAAGACCTCCCACACCCACTGAGGTCGGGAGATCAGTTATTGGAATTGGAAAAAATATGCTCTGCAAAAAATGCCAGAGGATCTATCTCGGGATTATATAGGATGTTACTGAAGATGGAAGAGCAGAATATACCTCCATTCATTAAAAAATGGGAAAGGGAACTAGGGACACAGCGGGATAAGACCACAATAGAGAAAATGCTGACTCTGACACACTCCTCCGCGGTGGATAGCCGCACAGCAGAGATGTGTTTTAAATGCATAGCCGGATGGTATATGACACCAGACAAATTAAAAAAGTTTAAAGAGGGACAGACTGGAGAGTGCTGGAGGGGCTGCGGCTCACCAGGAAATATGGCGCACCTGTGGTGGGGATGCCCCAAGATAAGGAGGTACTGGGAAAAAATACTGGCCTGCGTGGAAGAGATTACAAAGAAAAAGATAAAGATGGACCCCTGGGTAGTACTGTTCCACGGGGGGGAAGAGGGCATCAAAAGTTATAAAAAATCGCTAGTACCGCACCTACTGAATGCTGCCAAAAGATTAATTCCAAGGGGATGGCAAGAGGTGGAATGTCCATCAATCTGGGAATGGATTGATGCGGTTGAAGAAACTTATAAAATGGAGGAACTGCAGGAGGACATGGAGGGCAACAATATGGTACAAAATATGAAATGGGAAAGTTGGAGAACTTTTAAGAAATCATGGAGTTACGCGGAAAAGTTAAGAGAATATACTTAAGGACACCACAGAAAAATCAGAGAGAAGCTGAGGTTTAAGGAGATTGTTTTGGGTGAGATAGGAGGGGGGGGGGTAAGGGGGGTGAAGAATTAAGGGAAAAACTCTTGTATTTGTCGAGTAAAAGAAGTTAAATATGTATTCAAGAAAATTTATAAAAAAAAATAAAAAAAAAAAAAAAAAGGAGGGAAAACAAAAACAACTTACACAAGAAACAGAGACACTAATGATGCAAGACCTAAATAGAGATGCAATGGGCTGGTACGCAGATCATGAGCATATAAATGCACACTCTATGAGGTGGAGTCTGAAGTGGAAAAAAAAAAAAAAAAAAAAAGAAAAAAAAAAAAAAAGAAAAAAAGAAAAAAAGAAAAAAGAAAAAAAAAAAAAAAAAAAAAAAAAAAAAAAAAAGAAGCCCCCCTGACCCTAGGGGAATTCCTAGCGGCACTCAAAGCCACAAAACCAGGCAAAAGTCCAGGCCCAGACGGCTTTAAGGCCATATATTACAAAACCTTTGCTGACGTCATAGCACCAAGCTTCCTTAAAGCATTTAATTCTCTTCCTACTGACTCCTCTTACAGATCAGACAGATTGCTTGAAGCCTATATATCTGTTATCCCCAAAGAAGGGAAGGATCCAACTAATGTTGCCAGTTATCGTCCAATATCCCTGCTCAACGTGGACGTCAAGCTCTTTGCCAAAATCTTGGCAACTCGCCTGTCTCACCACATACCAGCCTGGGTGGGCCTGGACCAGGTGGGGTTTGTCCCTGGAAGAGAAGCCAGGGACAACACCATTAAGGCCCTGAACCTTCACAACTGGCTTACTACCTCCGGGCAAAAAGTTTTTTTCCTGGCAATGGACGCGGAGAAGGCGTTCGACAGGGTGGCTTGGGTCTACACAGCAGAAGTCCTAACTGCGCTGGGATTGGGGACCCGTATGCGGTCATTAATTTTCTCATTATATGCTAACCCTACTGCCAAAGTAAAAGTCAATGGTCACCTGTCGGACGCCTTCTCCATCCACAATGGAACTAGACAGGGGTGCCCCCTATCCCCCCTGCTTTATATACTTACACTGGAACCCCTTCTCCGTTGCTTTCGAGCCAACCCAGATGTGAAAGGCATAAAGATACAGGAACGTGAATTTAAAATTGCGGCATTCACAGATGACGTCCTACTGTTTCTTTCTTCGCCGCTCACATCCCTACCTAATCTCCTGGAACATTTCAAATTGCTATCAAATTTAAAAATCAATTACTCTAAATCGTTTGCATTAAATGTATCTCTACCCGCGGCACTAGCGAAGCAATGCCAGCTTAATTTCCCTTTTCAATGGAAAACGGATGCCATACCCTATTTAGGGATCCAACTTCCGGCCGATTTAGCAGAGCTTTACAATAGGAACTTCCAAACGGAATTGCAGAACATACGTCGTGATCTCCAAAAATGGGATAAATCCACTATTTCCTGGTTTGGGCGAGCGTCCATTATCAAAATGACAATCCTCCCCAGGCTGCTTTATAAAATCCAAACGCTACCTATTCGTCTACCACCTTCCTTTTTTGAACTCTATAGGTCCATATCTAGAACCTTCCTGTGGTCCAACAAATCCCCTCGGATTAGTTGGAAGAAGCTGGTGCTCCCGAAAGCGCGCGGAGGAATAGGTCTACCTGACCTGCAACGATACTACCGGGCAGTACATTTAGCGCGAATTGTGGATTGGAAGGTACATAGCCGATATAAGGACTGGGTGACTGTTGAAAACATGACAACAAACTCGGACTTACAATGTGCCCCGTGGCTCCCTAAGTCACACATGTCTCCAGTTGCCTTAACCCACCCTCTTGTTGGTGCCACCCATCAGGAATTCGATAAGGCTTGCGCTGCTCACGTAGTCTCAACTAAATTTTGCCCAATTACTCCAGTAAGACACAACCCAGACTTTCCCCCAGGCCTTTCGGGAACGTTTTTGCGATCTGAATGGTCGCAAGCCGAAATGTTGGCCAAACATTTTTTTCTAAGGGGTCGCTTTTTGCGGCAAACCGAACTTGCTAGACGCTCTAACACTGGCACATTTCCATTCTGGTCCTATCTCCAGCTCAAACACTTTTTAGATGACCCGTCCAGAAGAAAAGACTTCACAAGGACCCCTACGGTTCTGGAGTCTTTATGTTCTCACTCGACACCTCAGAATCATGTCATATCCATGCTTTACACCTCTCTATTTGGGGAGTCCTCCTCACTATTAAACTCAGAACGCTCCTATTGGAATTCAGCCTTGGACTCGGAGATCGACGAGGAGAGTTGGGACCGTATACACTTGTACATTCACAAAGGATCCCTGAACGTCTCTATCCAGGAAAATGGGTACAAATTAAAAACCCGCTGGTATAAAACCCCAGACTTGCTCCATAAATTCTCCCCGTCGGTCTCTGACCAATGCTGGCGATGTGGCAAGGAACGTGGCACTTTTCTCCACATCTGGTGGGAGTGCCCAATGCTCCAACCCTTCTGGCACAAAGTACATAATTGGACAAAAATGGTGTCCCTACTCCCTCTGGAATTTTGCCCAGCACAATACCTCTTGCATTTCTCTAAAAATCTCAGGGGGGGGGGGGGGGTACTTCAAGTCGGTGGCAATGCACATGATTAATGCTGCTAGAATGTGCATACCAGTACATTGGCGATTGCCATCCCCGCCCTCCATGGCTGAATGGGCTTCTCGAATAAACCGTGTCGCTGAGATGGAGGAACTGATTTACACGGCCTCAGATAATGTCTCTAAATTCACTGCTATATGGGAAGCATGGATAACTTCTAAAAACTCTCAATCATACAAGGATCTCCTCAATAATGCAGATTAGTACCACACTGTGGCATTATTGCCCTTAGTCTAGGATACAGACTCAGACTCACACTCCTGGCACACAGTAGAATTATGACCACTAGATGCTGGAGAGGGTAGCTGGTGATCTTTGTACCCCCTCTCCTGATTAAACCTCATTCCCCCTCATCCCTTCTTACCCATATACTCCCTCCCCCCCCACCTATCTCTCTCCTCTCCCCAACGTGCCCCTGCCCCCCCCCCCTTTTTTTTTTTTTCCTTCTCTCATCTCTCTCTCTCCCCCCTTCCCTCTCTCTCTCTCTCTCCCCCCTTCCCTCTCTCTCCTTCTAACTCTTCTAAATATGCCCACCCAAACAAATCATTTGACCCAGGAAGCTACTGTGTAGACTTGTACAGACATATTGGATCTATGTTTTGCCAAAATTTGCCTGTACGACTTTGTGTTTGGGCTCATGGAGCCACTCCATTTTATGTTATATGCAAATCTTTTCAATAAAATCTTAAAAAAAAAAAGAACCAAGCAAGAACTAGTTCGCTTAAAATCTCTAGCAAATTCCAAATTTTAATTAGGGTTGTCCCGATACCGATACTAGTATCGGTACCGATACCAAGCATTTGTCAGCATTACAGTCAGCTGTGATCAGTGCGTGGGGAAGTTGCAAGCACTGATCACTGCTGTATAGATTTAAAAGTAATATCTCCGCTTCTCTCCCCCCCCCCTCCCCTGCACGCACGGCTTTCACTGATGATCACTGACTGTCCATTCACATAACTGAAACATCGTAAACTGTGTTTACTGGGGAATGCGTGTCCCTAGTCCCTTTCTCTGTCTCAAATGGGAGATGTCAGAGGTTTGTTAGACCCCTGATATTTAACCAAAGCCCCCCAAAAGGGGGGGGGGGGGAAGAAAAAAACAAAAAGAAGAAGAAAGAAGAATTTATTGTAGAAAAAACAAACAAACACACACCGACACGGTCCACCCCCGCCCCCCCGTAAAAAAAAATAAAGCAGTATAAAAAAAAATAAAAATAAAAAGTAAAAAATGAAATCTACTGACACATAAAAGTATCGGTAAGTACTTTGGGAAAAAAAAAAAAATAAAAAAAAAAAAAAAAAAAAGAAGAGGAATCGGTACTTGTACTCGGTCTTAAAAAAGTGGTATCGGGACATATTACATATTACATACACACACATCACTGGTCGAAAAGAACGTCAATTTGACCCCACTAATGATTAGAAAATTTAACATAAGAGTCTTAAATAAATGTTTTGAAGGAAGAAATTGTTTTCCTGACGCATTCATTGCAGCACACACTGGGTTGTGACTCCGCCCCCACAACCTGACAGGATTGGTTAGCTATAAATTTGAAGGGGAGACACGGGGCATTATTCTCTTTTTTTATCCTCACCTGACAGGACGTGGACATTACGCTATCGCCCCAGCAGGTTCAGCCTCTCCTGTTTGGAAGTCCCCCCTGTACAGTCTCTAATAGAGCTTTATGGGGGGAACCCCGTTCTGGTGGTCTCATGGGTTGGTCCCGGCAGAATACCTGGCATTTATACAAGCTTTAAATAAGCTTAAACTCAGGCAGTGTGGCTCCTTCTCGCTTTTCCCAGTATCCTTCCTCGTTTTTTTGTGCAGACTGGATGCCCCTCTCTGTCCCTCCTTTCATATTTCCTCCCATGTTGTTTACCTTAATCCCAGCGGGCTTGCTGGGCAATGTGGTTCCTTGCTGGGCAATGTGGTTCCTTGCAGTCTCCGTCGCATCCCTTGGCCGTTCTGCGCATGCGCGCAGCGGAGTGATGACGCTGGCGGTTCCCTCGCCCTCATCCAAAATGGTGTCGGGGCGATACTGTGCATGCGTGCATACGTCATCAGCGCCAAATTTAAAAACAACATTTTTTTTCCCCCCTTCTAAGGCTGCTGCTTTGCCCAAATTCCACAGGGATTTTTTCCCAGGTACCCATGTGCCTTTCCCCTTCTAGGCTTCCCTAATCTTACACTCTGCTTTATTTTTAACCACCTTTCTGCTTCCTTCCAGCTGCCACATCTGCTGCCGTCTCTGTGCATCTCATGGAGCCCCACTGCCCTTGCAGACCACTACCAGCAAACAAGGTATGGAGGCCGTCATATGATTAGGTAAGTAGTGAAGAGACAAAAGAGAGCCGGCCGCTAAACACTTTTTTTTTGCAGTCCCATCAGGCCAAAAGACGCAAGCCCGCGGCGCAGGGAGAGGTCCAGGCATGCATCAAGCAGGAGGTCCCGCAGAAGTCGGTCAAGATCTTCTTCCTGCTACCATCGATCGAGGCATAGCCGATCACGACATAGCCTTTCTCACCGCAGACGGTCACCCTCACTGCACCACGAACATTACCATACCCGTCCTGCAGCAAACGCTTGCTGGGTGCATTGCATTGCCAGGAAAGCTAGCTTGTCGCACCTGCTTTAATGAAGCAAACAGAGAAAAGGAGGCGGACGCCAGAGTGGCTACAGATCTCATAAGGGAGTCAGTGCGGGAATCAATCTGGACCGCGGCTCCTCTGGCCTGTGATGATCCCACCCCAGGCACTTCATCTGCTTCTGGTCCGTATGCCCAGCTAGCAGAGACCCATTCCGATCATGAAGAACGTGAGCTGGTGTCTGGATTTGACTTTGGCTTGGTCGAACCTTTTGCCCGCTTTGTTAAGGAAGCTATAGGTTGGGAAGAACCCGTAGCGGAACCACTAAAGGTTGGGAAGTATTTCCCCGAGTTCAGGAGGGATCTCGAACTGTTTCCCTTCATTGAAGAGTTGGAAGACCTCATTAAAGCGGGGGGGTCACCCTAAAAAAAAAAAAAAAAATTCTTTGTCTACCATGCCATCCAGCATACTAGCGTCAGCTACAGTATGCCTTTATTTTTTTCGCTGTACTCACAGTTTATTCCATTAGTTTAGTTTCAGACTCTTGCGGGGAGTAGGCATTCCTATGAAGAGGGGAACATGATTGACGGCCGGCTATGGCACGTCACGCGTTCCGAAAATAGCCGAAATAGGACTCGGCTCTTCACGGCGCCTGCGCAGTCAGCTCCTAGTCTGTGCGCAGGCGCCGTATAGCGACATGAAGAGCCAAGTCCTACTCCGGCTATTTTCGGAACGCATGACGCGCCATAGCCGACCGTCAATCATGTTCCTCTCTTCATAGGAACCCCTTTCCCCACGGGAGTCTGAAACAAAACTAATGGATTAAACTGAGTACAGCGAAAAAAAATAAAATAAAGGCATACTGTAGCTGACGCTAGTATGCTGGATGGCATGGTAGAAAGTTGTTTTTTAGGGTGAACCTCCGCTTTAAGGAAGAGTGGCAGAAACCGGATAAGCGACCTGGTCTGTCCAATAAGCTCGCTAAGTTGTACCCTCTGAAGGAGTTTAAAGTTTCTTCCCTCATTAACGCTCCCATTGTTGATTTGTCCCTAATGCGGCTAGCCAGGCACGTCACTTTGTCAATAGAAGACGCAGTCTCGTTCCGAGATGTTCTCGACCGCAAGATCGACTTGGAGTTGAAAAAAGCATACTCTACGGCGGGGGGGCATGTAGACCAGCTATTGCCACAGCGGCTGTCGCCAGGGCCATTTCCACATGGGCAGCCAATGCTGAAAAAGCCCTCATAGAAGGTACTGACCAGGGAGACGCAATATCCTCTTTGCAAGAGATCAGGCTAGCAGGCGACTTTGTGGCTGGGGCTTCAGTAGATGTCATTCACTCCTCGGCTAGGTCTATGTTGGCCTCAGTGATGGCCCGCAGAGCCTTATGGCTGAAGCCTTGGGTCGCTGACACGGCTTCAAAATCAAACTGGTGCAAGATACCGTATGATGGCACGAACCTGTTCGGCGCAAAATTGGACTCGGCGATCTCCAAAGTCACTGGGGGAAAGTCGGGGCTTATTCCCTCCGACAGGAGGCCCAAGCCTCAGAAGGGCCCTACCTTCAGGCGTAATCTGCCTGATAGATACAGGGAAGCCAGATCCTATGGCCCCGGCAAGGAGTTCAGGAGAGATTGGAGACCTACTCGCCCTTCCTTTGCGAGGGTTCAGAAGACCAAGGCCACTACCGCGGGGGACCAACAAAAGTCCTTTTGAAGTCTTGCCTGCCCACTCAGCTCAGGTGGGCGCCAGGCTCAGGAGTTTCGTACAAGTATGGTCAGAACACAAAGGATCCATGGACTCTCCACGATCAAACATGGCCACAAATGGAACTTTATGGGGGCATTGCCTCATACGGTCTTCCAACCCACCAAAATACCATCCTCTCTAGACAAGAGGAAGCTACTCATTCAATATGTCTCAGAGTTTTCAGATGGGGGCAGTCATAGAAGTTCCTTCGCACCAAAGGGGCAGGGGATTTTATTCCCCTCTATTTTTGGTGCAGAAGAAGTCAGGGGATCTACGGCCCGTGCTGGACCTCAAACAGAAGAATTCAGATAGAGGCTTTCAAGATGGAGAGTCTCCAGTCCATTCTTCTGACAGTGAATCTAGGAGATTGGATGCCGTCAATAGATTTATCAGACGCCTATCTTCATGTGCCAATTCATCCCACATTCCAGAAATTTCTACGCTTTTCCATCGGCCAACATCACTTCCAGTTCCGATGCCTACCATTCGGCATCTCTTCGGCACCCAAGACTTTCACAAAGGTCCTTCTCCCTCTCATAGCACTCCTCAGGGAAAAAGGGTTGCGGGTACATCACTACCTGGACGATATCCTGCTCTTAGCCTCTGCTCCTCCAGCGGGAGATCCTAATCTCGACCCTCCAGAACTTCGGCTGGTTAATCAACTGGCGGAAGAGCAGCCTTCAGCCTTCACAGGTTATGATATTTCTGGGGGCAGAATTGGATACGAAACAAAACTGGGTGCAGCTGCCCTTAGAAAAGGTGGAACCTTTAGCGCAGAATCCATTGTCCTCCAGACTTACGTCGACCAGAACCTGCCTCAGCATGCTGGGCTCTATGTCATCAACCATACCCATGGTACAGTGGTCCCAATGGCACATGAAAACCTTACAGAATGCCTTTCTCAAACAATGGGACGGAGCCTCAATGCACCAACCCATCAGTATCCCCAGCCAAGTAAAGCACGCTCTTTGGTGGTGGACTCATCCTCCCAACCTCAGAAGATTCAGGCCTATAGCTCCTCCAGATCCGGAGATAGTGACATCAGATGCCAGCGAGAAGGGTTGGGGGGCTCACTACCTGGATCAGGCAGCCCAGGGACAGTGGCACTTTCCCGCTCAGGGCACAGTTTCAAACATACTGGAGCTCCGAGCGGCGATCCAGGCCCTCTTAGCCTTCGCACCTCTGCTACAAGGGAAGAGCGTCCTAATCCGGATGGACAACAAGGTGGCGGTGGCCTACATCCAGAGACAGGGCGGTCCCCGAAGCCACACACTATTAGAGGAAGTTCACCCCATAATGGAATGGTCACAGCTACACCTACTGGACCTGAGAGCAGTTTACCTTCCAACAGCACAGAACACGCTAGCCGACTTCCTGAGCAGGGAACTTCTGTCAAACAACAAATGGTCTCTGAACCTACGGGAGTTCTCCATTCTGATGGAGGCATGGGGGGTTCCGGAGATCGACCTGGCAGCAACACCAGCAAATGCCAAATGCTTGAGGTTTCTTTCCAGAGTACCCTTTCCGACAGCGGAGAGGACAGAGTGCCTTCTTCATCCATGGGACTTCAATCTGGGGTACATCTTTCCTCCAACTCCCCTGATAGTGAGGTTCCTATCCCGACTCCGAATGTCATCGGCCACGGTAATCGCAGTGATACCATTCTGGCCAAGGAGACCGTGGTTCACGACTCTCCTACAGCTCAAAAAACGTCCTCCAATCCATCTACCTGTGTCAGCAGACCTCCTACACCAAGGTCAGTTCCTCCATCCGGCACCAGACAGGCTCCATCTGACAGCCTGGAGATTGAGAGGGCTAGACTAAGAGAACAGGGATGTTCCCAGGCGGTTATAACAACTTTAACCACTTCCCGACCTCCTCATGTACATTTACGTCGGCAGAATGGCACGGACAGGCACAATCACGTACCTGTATGTGCCTGCCTAGACGTGGGTTGGGGGTCCGATCGGGACCCCCCCCCCCCAGTACATGCGGCGGTCGGGTCCGCTCGGGGAGCGATCCGGGACGACGGCGCGGCTATTTGTTTATAGCCGCTCCGTCGCGATCGCTCCCCGGATCTGAAGAACGGGGAGAGCCGTGTGTAAACACGGCTTCCCCGTGCTTCACTGTGGCGGCGCATCGATCGAGTGATCCCTTTTATTAGGGAGACTCGATCGATGATGTCAGTCCTACAGCCACACCCCCCTACACTAGTAAACACATACACAGTGATCCCTAAATGTTACAGCGCCCCCTGTGTTTAACTCCCTAACTGCAACTGTCATTTTCACAATAAACAATGCAATTTAAATGCATTTTTTGCTGTGAAAATGACAATGGTCCCAAAAATGTGTCAAAATTGTCCGAAGTGTCCGCCATAATGTCGCAGTCACGAAAAAAATCGCTGATCGCCGCCATTACTAGTAAAAAAAAGAAAAAAAAATAAAAATGCAAAAAAACTATCCCCTATTTTGTAAACGCTATAAATTTTGCGCAAACCAACCGATAAACGATCATTGCGATTTTTTTTACCAAAAATAGGTAGAAGAATATGTATCGGCCTAAACTGAGGAAAAACAATATTTTTATATATGTTTTTGGGGGATATTTATTACAGCAAAAAAATATTGAATTTTTTTCAAAATTGTCGCTCTATTTTTGTTTATAGCGCAAAAAATAAAAACCGCAGAGGTGATCAAATACCACCAAAAGAAAGCTCTATTTGTGGGGAAAAAAGGACGCCAATTTTGTTTGGGAGCCACGTCGCACAATTGTCTGTTAAAGCGACGCAGTCCCGAACTGTAAAAACCCCTTGGGTCTTTAGCCAGCATATTGGTCCGGGGCTTAAGTGGTTAATGCAAGCCAGGAAGATCACCACAAACACCATCTACACCAGAGTTTGGGAAAGATCCGCTTAGTTGGCGCAACTTAAAGGTTGGGATCCCATCTCGCCTGATCCTTACCAGATCCTGGAGTTCCTGCAAACGGGAGTTGACAAAGGCCTAAATTCAAGCACCCTAAAGGTACAGATCTCCGCTCTGTCTGCCAAGACTGGCACCAGATGGGCCTTGCATCCTTTGATTATCCAGTTCATGAAGGCATGCATAAAAATCAGACCGCCCAGGAAACCATCCTTTCCGGCTTGGGGTCTTTCGCTGGTTCTCAAGGTGCTTTCCAATCCACCTTTCTTCCTACTTAACTCAATTTCCCTATGGGACCTGACCTTGAAGTTGTCCTTCCTCATTGCCATTGCCTCGGCAAGGAGAGTGTCGGAGTTACAAGCTCTCATGTCTAAAGAACCATACCTAGTTTTTTCTACCCGACAGGGTGATACTGAGGCCTTCAGATCGTTTCTTTCCAAAAGTTACTTCGGCCTTCCACTACAGCCAGGACATCGTCTTGCCATGCCTTTCTAACGAGAGTGGCGAACCTCAAGCCTTGGACATTAAGTCTACAATTTCCCACTATATTTCGGCTACTACCCATTAGGGGTGTAACGGATCGTCACCGATCCGTGATCCGAACGGGCCACCCCGTTCGGATCGGCACACCCCGCGATCCGCGGAGCGCTCCGGAGCCTAGGCCTAGGAAAGTCCCCGGCTTCGGCCTAGCTCCGGAGCGGCGGCCAGTCTGCTTGCCAGAGCCCAGCGTGACACGCCTCCCCGCCTCCCCGGGGAGGCGTGTCACGCTGTGCACTGGGCTCTAGCAAGCTGAATGGCAATGGCAGTGAAGCACTGGTGTGAGAGGAGGGGGGGGGGGGAGGGGAAAAAAGAGCACAATAGCAATTCACAGGGGTGGATTAAAGAGGAAGCAGGTGAGGCTGTTTGGGACTTAAAGTACAATCTTGATGTTTTTACAGCAATATATATATATATATATATATATATATATATATATATATATATTGCTGTAAAAACATCAAGATTGTACTTTAAGTCCCAAACAGCCTCACCTGCTTCCTCTTTAATCCACCCCTGTGAATTGCTATTGTGCTCTTTTTTCGGATCATCAAAAAAAAAAAAAAAAGGTTCCTTTTTTTCATTGGTCCAAAAAAAAATTATATATATATATATATATATATATATATATATATATATATATATATATATATATATATATATATATATATATATATAAATTTTTATATAAATATATATATAAATTTTTTTTTTTGTTGGACCAATGAAAAAACGGACCCTTTTTTTTTTTTTTTTTTTGCTGATCCGAAAATGATCCGATCCGTGACTCCTGATCCGAGGATCGATCCGATCCGTGAGTTTTTTGATCCGTTGCACCCCTACTACCCATCTTCGGTCAACAGACGCCCTCCTGATTATACCTCACGGGGCCAGGCGAGGCCAAGCAGCCACTCAACAACTGGAGATCCCGGAAGGCGTCAGGGCACACTCAACCAGGGCAGTGGCAACCTCTTGTGCAGCATATTATGGTGTTTCTTCGGAAACTATCTGCAGAGCAGCAACCTGGTCTTCCAGGCATAGCTTTATCTCCCACTACAGAGTGGACGCCGCTCTCTTGGCTACAGCCAAATTTGGCAGATCTATCATCAGGGCCAATTCTTCTGCCCTTTAGGGAATAAAATACTATTTGCATTGAATCCTCCTAACTGGCGAGTTATTTTCCAGTGTGTGCTGCCATGAATGCGTCAGGAAAACGGAAAATTGTATACTCACCTTTCCGTAATTTTCCTTTCCTGACGCATCTTCATGGCAGCACACAGCTGCCCACCCTGTTGTTCAATGATGATATATACGGAGAATAATGCCGGGTGTCTCCCCTTCAAATTTATAGCTAACCAATCCTGTCAGGTTGTGGGGCGGAGTCACAACCCAGTGTGTGCTGCCATGAAGAAGCGTCAGGAAAGGAAAATTACGGAAAGGTGAGTATACAATTTTCAGTTTTTTTGTATAGCCAGCATATAACATTACAGTTCTGCCTGAAAATCTTTTTTTTTTCCTTAACCACTTGCTTACTGGGCACATATACCCCCCTCCTGCCCAGGTGAAATTTCAGTTTCCGGCACTGCGTCGCTTTAACGGACAATTGCGTGGTCGTGCGACGTGGCTCCCAAACAAATTGACGTCCTTTTTCCCCCACAAGTAGAGCTTTCTTTTGGTGGCATTTGATCACCTCTGCGATTTTTATTTTTTGCGCTATAAACAAAAAAGGGCGACAATTTTGGAAAAAAAAATACAATATTTTTTAATTGTTGCTATAATAAATAACCCAGTTTAAAAAAAAAAAAAAAACATTTTTTCTCTCAGTTTAGGCTGATATGTATTCTTCTACATATTTCTGGTAAAAAAAAAAACACAATAAGCGACTGGTTTGCGCAAAAGTTATAGCGCCTACAAAATAGGGGACAGAATTATTATTATTTTTTTTACTAGTAATGGCGGCAATTTGCGATTTTTATTGGGACTGCGACATTATGGCGGACACAGCGGACACTTTTGACACATTTTTGGCACCATTCACATTTATACTGCGATCAGTGCTATAAATATGCACTAATTACTGTATAAATGTGACTGACATTGAAGGGGTTAACACTAGGGGGTGAGAAAGGGGTTAAATGTGTACCCTGCATAGTGTTCTAACTGTGGGGGAGGGGGAGTGACTGGGGAGGTGACCGATCTGTGTCCCTATGTACAAGGGACACAGATCGGTCTCCTCTCTCCCCGACAGGACGCTGTCTCTGTGTGAGCCGGCAATGAGAGATGATCTCATGTTTACATTTGAGATCATCTCTCATTGGCCGCACAGATTGCATAGCAAACGGCCACTCTGATTGGCCGTTCACTGCGATCTGTGATTGGCTGTGTCCAAGGCACACGGGCAGCACAGAATTTCCCTGCTGCGCACTCGGGAGCACGGGCGGGGAACGAGTAAAGGGGAGGACGTCAAATGATGTCCTCCTGGATTTTCAGGTCCGCGCTGAAGCCGTCTTTCGGCTATAGCGCGGGCCCCAAGTAGTTAAATAAATTTGATCGGAGTCTGATGATATTTACCAGATTCAACCTCAAATAGTATATACAGAGATTTTGCTCCCTAACCATATAGTTGGTTATTTTATTTACCACTGCATATAAATATTTAAGAATAAATTGCCTTTTTTTAAACCACACTTTTTTTTTAATGTTTATTATGCAATTTATCGAAACAATAATCGGCCAACTAATCGATTATGAAAATAAAAGTTGTAGCCCTACATGTTTTTGTACAGCTTTTTCCAAGTGCTTTGGAGCTTTGCCATTTGTTGTATTGGCCAAGAGAAAACTATTTGTTAAAATGCATTTCTGCTTTCAGCTGCTAAATAAATAAATAAAAAAAAAAAAAACACACAAACAAACACACCAATCTGCCATAATTCAGCTACAAAAAAAAAATCTGAGCCACCACATAGAATAAAAAAAAAATTTTCTCCGCGACATTCTGAAGCTTCGAGCTAGAAATCGCTCAGGTGTGAATGGGGCTGGTAAGAATGCACTTTTGACCAAAGGCCAAAAAAAAGCAGTAAACAAGTTCTCTCTGCCAGTTTTGACAAAGGCCCCATGTGAATTAGGCATTTTGGAATTGCATGCATTGTCGCCACAATTGTGCCCTCAATCCCAACAAAACACACAACATGTCATGGGATGCATTTGTTCGCATTAGCTTTCAAAATGTGATGCGATTCTGATAAAACGCGCAAGTCTAAAAATTGCACCAAGCTTGTCACCCAAAAAGGATATTGTTTTGGGTGACAAACAGGCATAGGGCAGCCTAATAAAGTGAAGGGGCTTGCCAATGCCATATGTGGGACACGTGGAATTTATGTGCAATCACACTTTCAGAATCACAAAACGGGAACGTTACCACAATGTCAGAATGGGGCCTGTCGACAGCAGCATCATCAATGCATCGTGTCAAAATTCTAATTGTTAGTAAATAAGTTACGCTACAAAATGAAAGTGACCCCGAATGCCCTTATACATTAGCTTTCCTCACATGGGTCCCTTTCCAGAAAACATGCACACGGTTTGTGCTCCCGTTCTAAATGACAATCACAGGTTTTAAGCTATAGCGTGTTAAATGCGTCCTGAACCCGACAGCTTTCACACCAGATCCAGGCTTACCGTAGCTTTACTAATGAGGAAAACCGACTCCTGACTAGCCAGCGACAGCTCCGGGTCAGACTTCATTAATGCTTTCACCCGCGCCAACGGCAACTTCACCAGCTTAAGTACCGGTGCAGCAGCACATTCGGCTTTGTCACCCGCATGCCTATTACTGAGATCAGCTTCAGAAGCGTCAGCATGTCTTACAGCGGTATCTAGTACAACTGTCTCTTCCTCCGCTGCCATCATTCGAGCCAGGAAATTTCTTCCATCCACACGCGCAGAGCGAGTATGACGTTTAAAAGGCGCGCCAATCTGTGTTTACAAGGTTGGCTTCCGTCAGATTAGTGCTAGGTGACGTCGGGATACAGGTCATCCAAAAATATTGTATAGTCTAATGGCCAGCTCTCTATACCCTCTTGCTCGAGCAAGTTATTGAAACGTAGTGGCAGACTTTGATACTCTACTGACTTTCAGATATCCCGAGCAAAGGCTAAAGTGTGACCACGTGATGAGGCATGTCACTTACGAATACGGTCGCGTTGGCTTGACGTAAGCGAGACGCGCACACACAGAAAGCTGATGGTATAGGGTTTACAGCGCCCTTTAGGTGTTCGGTTGTGTTGTTTCGTTAACGTCGGTTTCTCCGTGTAGGAACAGTTCTACAAACTACGTTTTTCCTTATTGGGTTATTTATTAGCCGTAAAAAGAAGATCCCGAGTATAACCTAGACATGCAGTCAGGTTCGTGCTCACCTCCACGTAAGAGTCGGAGCCTAGGTCGTTCTGATAGTTCTGATTTTAAGTCCGAGAAGAAGCAAAAAAAGAAAGTTCGATCCTATAGCAGAGAACGAGGTCAATACCGTGCCAGCAGTTGGCAGCGCACGGAAAGGAGAAGGCACCGGTCCCGCAGTCGTAATAGAAATAGTGTCCGGAGAAAATCCAGGTAAGAAATGTAGACATTTTGCCTGATAAGAATGCAGTAAAACGGTTGTTTCACTATTATCGTGATGGTAGTAAAATCATATAAGCAAGTATATACAAAACTATGTAATTCGGTGGTGCAAACAGACAGCAATCCTTCGAAAATCGCAGATTTGACCAGCTGAAGCAAAATCTTGTTGCTATGAATTCCTGTATAGTATATGTTATGGGTCTTGCTGCAGTGACCTAAAGCAGCCCTTAAAAAAAGGGGGAAAAAAACATTTAGGCTTATAAAAAGGGCAGTCCAACTAGTTGTATAACCCCTCAGATTATCTAAGACTCTGTGCACTGCCATCTGCATTAATCGCAGAGAAAAAAATAAAAAATAAAATAAAAGCCAGCAGCTGCTTACTTTTAATACAAGGAACTTGCCTGTCCTGGAGTCCAGCGACGTCGGCAGCAGAGGATGAGCGATCGCTTCTGCCCCCACCGCCATCCAAGGTGAGGGAATCGGGAAGTGAAGCATTGCGTCTTCACTAAAACACAAACGGTCTCCTTCGCTCGGGAGCTTGATCACTTTTGGTTCTGAGGAAGAGGGTTTGCGTAAGCCGTAGCTTTAATCTATGTCGTCTAGACTCTCCGACTGTTTGGTTCCAGTAGGAGACCTTTCGGAGGCATCTATCCCTTTGATGGAGTGATGTTTATGCTTGTTTTTTACTTGGTTTGTGAGCATTCATGACTTTTTATACAATTTTATTTAAACCTAGCCATTGGTAATGCACTAGGTTGGTGCGCCCTTTTCCTTTTACATTGCGGCTTCACTGCCCGGTTCTCTACAGTGCATGCGTGAGTCGCGCAGCGCCGAGCTCACTGGTCCCTGCTGTGTTTCCCAGAACACAACGGGGGGGGGGGGGGAGAGAATCTGACCGCACCCCCCCCCCCCCTCTGAAAGGTGTCTGTCATATTTGACACCGGAGGGGGGAAGGGTTCCTTTGAGTGGAAGTTCCACTTTAGGCTGGAGCTCCGCTTTAAGTGGTTCTAAAGTCAAAACTTCTTTTTTTTCCTACCTTTAAACAAGTGGGCAGGTCCACATACTGCTGTGAGTGTCAATGTATGCAGCAGTGAGGCTTGGGAGCGAGCATGCACAAGTGGAAGCAGCTTCCTGTGGGGGCACCAGATATGGAGGAGAAGCTAGGAGCAACAGTGAGGGACCTGAGTAGAGGAGGTTAGGGAATGGTCTGTGCAATTTCACTCCACACAGAGTAGGTAAGTATAGAAAGGTTTGTTTTATAAAAAAAAATACCTTTCACACCACATTACTTTATGCTTTGCCCTAATCTCCCTGCTGCCACCATTCTCACTAGGGTTGTCCCGATACCGAGTATTTGCGGGAGTACTTGTACTCGCGCAAATGCCCCCGATGCCTGGCCGAATACTTTTTTTGTATTTATCAACATGTTCTGTGAAAATTCTTTGCGTTTTTTACCACTGCGTGACAAGCAAATACATTTTTTTTATTTTTTTACTCATTTTTATTCTTTTATAATGTCTTGAGTTGGAGTTCTTCATAATTCTAAAGAAAATATCCTGTATCTGTATTGTGGTTTGAAAACTGTCACATGACATTTAAATAAAGTATCAGCGAGTACATGAAAAAAAGTATTGGTACTTGTACTCGGCACTAAAAAAGTGGTATCGGGACAACCCTAATTCTCACCTAGGCAAAAATGACTTGTCCCTGCTGGCTTAGCCACCTTAAAGTCCACATATCACAGGAGGCTGCAGGAGTGGGGTGGAAGGGGTAGTCAAAAAAAAAAATGAAATTTAAGAAAATTAAATAAAAATGAAAAAAAAAAAAATGGTATTAAAGCGGATGTGCCATTAAAAAAAAAATATTAAAAGCCAGCAGCTACAAATACTGCAGCTGCTGACTTTTAATATTAGGACACTTACCTGTCCTGGAGTCCAGCGCCGTCCGCAGCAGAGGACGAGTGATCGCTCGTCACTCTGCTGCTCCCCCCGCCATGCTCAGTGAGGGAACCAGGAAGTGAAGCGCTCCGGCTTCACTACCTGGTTCCCTACGGCGCATGCGTGAGTTGCGCTGCGCCGCTGATTGGCTCTCGCTGTGCTCTGGGAGCAGAGTGTTCCCAGAGCACAACGGGGGGAGGACGGGAGGTGACGTTCTGCCCGCAGTTTACCCGAAACTCTGTGGCCGGAAGTGGGTGCAAATACCTGTCTTTAGACAGGTATCTGCACCCCCCTGAAAGGTGTCAAATGTGACACCGGAGGGGGGGAGGGTTCCGATCAGCGTGAGTTCCACTTTAGGGTGGAGCTCCGCTTTTAAGCCACAAAACATTTTATAACTCGTAGTTTACCAGGTGATCCAGTTAGTATTCCAAAAGAAAAAGGGGTGAAAAAAAATCACTGACTGCTTAAAAGTAAAATTCTATGCATGAAATTAGAAAACCTTCTCTGTGCGAGCCAGCAATATGCATGAAAGCCTCAGCTCTGGGTATCCCTCATTGGGTGAGACAGAAGTGGGAACCATTGGCTCCCACTGCTGTCAATCACAGCCAGTGAGCCAATGAGGAGAGAGGGGTAGGGGGCCAAGCTGCAGCTCTCTATGTGAAAGGACAAGCAGAGCAGCGGCGAGGGAGACGCCAGGGAGCGCTGTCGGGTAACCCGAAAAGAGAAAGATCTAAGCTGCTTTGTGAAAAACCACAGAACAGGGAAGTATGACATGTTTGTTATTTAACCACTTGTAGACCAGCCGCCATATATCGCTGTATGGGTACGTCGGCTCTTCGAAGGAGCTGTGGCATGCGCACCCGCTGTACGGCGGGGGACCCTGTGTGTGTGTGTGTGTGTGTGTGTGTGTCCGTGTCCAGCAGCTGTAAGTCCACCGGCTATCGCGGGAATGAGAGCCGGAATGGGGATCTCAATGTAACCAGACAGATCCCTGTTCCGACAGGGAAGTAAGGGAGATCTGCTGTTCCTAGTGATTAGGAACAGTGATCTTTCTTCTCCAGTGAGCCCAGTCCCATGCCGTTAGAAAACACTCCCAGAGAACACACTTAACCCCCTTTATCGCCCCCTAGTGTTAACTAGGGCTGCAACTAAGTATTTTCATAATCGATTAGTTGTCCAATTGTTTTGATTAATCATATAATAACCTTAAAGCGGAGCTCCGGCGTTTAAAAAATATTAAAAGCCAGCAGCTACAAATACTGCAGCTGCTGACTTTTAATATATGGACACTTACCTGTCCTGTAGTCCAGAGACATCTGCAGCAGAAGACGAGCAATCGCTCGTCTATCTGCTGCCCCCACCGCCATCCTCGGTGAGGGAATCGGGAAGTGAAGCGTTCTGGCTTCACTCCCCGATTCCCTACGGCACATGCGCAGTGCGTCCTTACTGGTCCCGCTGTGTTCTGGGAGCCGAGTTTTTCCCTAAACGCAACGGGCGGGAAGTGACAAAATACCCGCAGAGAAGACTCCCGGAAGTGGGTGCAAATACCTGTCTTAGACAGGTATCTTTTCCCCCCTGAAAGGTGTCAAATGTGACACCGGAGGGGGGGAGGGTTCTGATGAGCGCAAGTTCCACTTTAGGGTGGAGCTCCGTTTAAAAAAAAAAAAAAAAAAAGCGTTGTGGACAATTTTTAATCAATATGTAAAGTAAAAAAAAAAAAAAGGCAATTTTATTCTTTTATATCTAATGCAGTGTGTAACGGAACTATGTATTTCAGAAGATGGGACATTACTGACAGTTCATTGCAGAAGGTACTGGACACATTACAAGTGGTTAATTTTGTCCTGACTAGGTCAATAGGACAATGACCATTCAATGCTTAGCTCAGTCTATTGAAATGCTAAGTGGAGCCGTCTTGTGAAATACCTTTTTATTGTGTTCTGCAGGTTGAGAGCGGTTGTCGGAGACGGGATGTCTCTAGGAGAGAATTATCTCCTCTAAATGACTTTTAGAATGTGTGTTTGAAGATGTATGTGTTTACGCTAAGGGACTGTGTATTGTTCTAAAAGAATGTAACCTCTCAGAGGTAGTAATTAAGTAGACCGGGTTATTGTGTACATTGATTACCCCCTGGGGCTTCTGTCTCAATACACAAGTCTTTCTATCCAAGCTATTGGACCAATCCCTGTTGACTATTTCAAGTCCTCATTTGCATGGTCAAGGAGGACCTTAGTGAAGACTGTATATACTTTACAATTGACCAATGGGAAAGCGGTTGTTGGGATGTTCCAAATTCTGTATAAAAGTGTGCTGTGTACTGGAAAATAAAGTCAGTCTTGTTTGACCCCTCAACGTAGCCTTGTCTCGTTCGTGAAGGGGAATTTTCTCTTTCTTTCTCTTTCTCTCTTTCTTTTTCTTTCTCTCTTTCTTTTTCTTTCTCTCTTTCTTTTTCTTTCTCTCTTTCTTTTTCTTTCTCTCTTTCTTTTTCTTTCTCTTTCTTTTTCTTTCTCTTTCTTTTTCTTTCTCTTTCTTTTTCTTTCTCTCTTTCTTTTTCTTTCTCTCTTTCTTTTTCTTTCTCTCTTTCTTTTTCTTTCTTTCTTTCTTTCTGGCGTTCTTCTGCGGCCATCGTGGTGTCCTCCCCGCTGTGTTCTTCAGCCGATCTCCGCTTCCCGCACTGTGTTTGAAGTACTCCGCCGACATATACCGAGCGCAGTACACTCGGTTATACTCGGGAAGGCTCGGCTCTCGCGTAAAGGACCGCGAGAGGAGCCGAGTATACCCGAGTGTACTGCGCTCGGTATATGTTGGCGCAGTGGTTCAAACACGGCGCGGGTATCGGCGTATATCGCGCACCCACGATTTTGCCCTGATTTTAAGGACAAAAAAGTGCGCGGTATACGCCGATAAATACGGTTTATGGTTAGGGAGCAAAATCTCTAATCCACTCTGAAAATAACAGACAGAAAATATATGCTGAATATACTATGAGATTTAATCAGACTGTGTGACGGTAATAATATTTATTATAGAAAAAAGATGTATTTGTATGTCATTTTTCGCCTATATAGATGGGTGACCTCAGAAAGGGGGGTTGACGCATGGAGAATGTGATATATAGAGCACACTAGATGTGGGCCTTAAGCGCATAGGTTTCCAAAAGGAGTGTGTGTTTTTTTCTAGGGTCAGGAGCAGGGGCTGAGGATGAAAATAGTGCCTGCTTTGCTGGCTTGCGCTGATGGGCACTGATTGGTGGCACTTGTGGGCACTGATAGGTGGCTGGCACTGAAATTCTGCGAAAAATTACACTGAATTTATACAAAAAAAAAAAAAATATATGCTGCAACGCCCATCTTGGTACACCCTGCACTCGGCTGCAGTAAGCGACAGCAGACATCTTGTTACACCCAGCCCATATAGCTCGGGCTGGGTTTAACACGATGTCTGCTGCTGCTTACTGCAGCTGAGTGCAGGGTGTACCAAGATGAGCGTAGGGACGTTTGGCTGCTGACAGCGACTGAATGACCGCACCGGTCACTGATCCTGATACCAGCTTACCAAGTTTAACTGCAGGTGAGGACTCACCGACTCCGTCCACCAACTGTGCCCGCCCTCTGCTGCCAGACTCCGCCCGCATTTCCTTCCACAGACTCCGCCCGCATTTCCTTCCACAGACTCCGCCCGCCAAGGGCGTACCTAGAGCATTTGGCACCAGAGACGGATCCTATATCTGGCACCCCCCCACGGTAAAATGTAAAAACACCCCACTGTGCCCCCTGCATACCTCCTGTATCCTTCAATATCTCTTTGTCACTACTGTATAACCCCCTCTCCACAACTGCATCACTGGACCCCTTTACCTTACACAACACCCTGCATACAGTGCAGACCCTCCCCTACAGTACAGACCCCCTCCCCCCTACAATACAGATCCCCCCCCCCCCCTTTCAGACCCGTAATTCTGTGCACCTCGGCTCAGATAATCAGCGTGCCGTGTGCTGCACACAGCACTTGTAGACTACACGGAGGAGGGGGAGGTGGCTTCGGTCTGCTCGGCTGTGTGACTGTGAGGAGACAGTCACAGCCGAGACTTATCGGAGCCGTGGGTGGGTCTCTGTTATGCATTTGTCTAAAATGTAGTGAGACACTGTGGTGTCTATATGCCTTTTTAATATTTCTAATGTATTCACCTATTCTGACTGAGAGTTTTCTAATTGTTCTACCCACGTACTGTAGGCCGCATTTACATTCTAGGACATAAGTGACATGACTACAGCACGTGATTAATATATCTATTCTGTTTTTCGACTTATTTTTATTAGATTGGAATTGGTTAATTTGTTGTGATCTTTCCGTTTTTTGCGGCAGTTTGCACCTACCACATCTATAAAAACCTTTTATGGTCCAAGAACGTCACCATTTATTTAGGGGGGTCAGGTACATTTTTTCACAATACCATCTCTAATTCTCCTGGCTCTTCTATAAATACATTTTTAGATTTAAAGTGGAGTTCCACCCATAAATATAACATTACATCAGTAGTTTTAAAAAAAAATGTCATTAGTCCTTTAAGAACAAAAATTTTTTTTTTTTTTAGATGCCTTCAAAGTGTTTTTGCTAGACAGAATAGTTAATCTTCCCTCTTCCTGCACCTAGGTGCTTAAGCTTCCTAACCTACACCGCACAGAATCCTGGGAATGTAGTGGGTGTAACTTTCCAGGAGTCTGTGCACTCCCCAGTCTCAAAGAATCATGTGACTTGGACAGTACAGGTGCTGAAACCTGATCTGAAACCTATTACACTGCTTGTGCAGCACTGAGCATGTGCAAGATCTGCAAGGCTGAAATCCAGGAAGTCATACAGTCTGGCTTCATGATGCCCACACTTAAGATGGCCCCAGTCAATTTCTATTTTATAAAGTGTCTAAATGCTGTAACAACCTAACAAAACAGACCTTAGTTTACAGACTAACTTTACTAGAATACATTAAGCTTGTGTATTACAGGGGTATTTATATTTAAAAAGTGAAATTGTGGCCGGAACTCCGCTTTTAAGGGGCAAAATTTTACTTAATTGGGGATCACCTTGGATAATGGGCCAATGTTTCTTTGATACCTTCACATATCTTATAGTCTTATAGTAAACCTAATGGAATGAATGTGGAATTGGACACTAATTGTTTTTTTGGAAAATTTTTGAGGAATGTCCTAAATATAAATTCTATATAATTTTTAACCTTTGATTATTTGTATTTTTTATTTTATTTTAATATATAGTATTTAATCTGATAAGGGATAATACTTTATTAAATTACATATTAAAGACCTCATATAGGCCTAGAAAGATATGATACAAGGAGCTATGTTGGAAAATGTGCATATTTAGGACAAACTAGGTGCAAACCTTATTTTATTTTTATATAATCTTTATTTAGAAAGTTTTTCATTGTACAACAACAAATAGGACAGAAAAAAACACAATACTGTCCAATCGTACATCCAGGCATTATACAATACAACAGGCCAGATTGGCTGTCCAACAGACAGGATAAAAGGGACGGAGGCGGCAGTCGTTAGGCTAGATATACATATGAATCCAAACAAATTTAAGGTGTCCCCAATCACTCCGTTAGGTGCAAAGGGCAGGGACAGGGTGGATAACGGGTAAACAAAAATATGAAGATAAAAAATAACCAGAAGACAAAACAAAAAGAGGATGTACTCAGTCATCATGACAACATACCTGCAATATTAGTCACATGTACTCATCGGATCAACAGAAGAAGGCTAATAAGAACATGATTACCGCCTTCCTCCTGTCGGGGACTGGGAAGGAGGCAAAGTTGCGGCTGACCCACCAACATAATGAATCCAAGTAGCCCAAACCCCATACCATTTGTCATACTCGTCCTTCTGTTTCGCCATCCACTCCTCTGTGGCCTTGATATTGTTCACCAACCGAACCCAGTCCGAACGGGATGGGACTCGGCTGGTTTTCCAAAAAATGGGAATCAACCTCCTAGCTGCATTCAGGAGGTGAGGCAACACCGATTTCTGATATAGGCCAAGGGGGGCGGCAGGGACGTGTAGGAGAAAGCCCATAGGGGGGGGGGGGGGGGGATCTAGTATCCTGCCAAAAAGGGCGCAACTTAGGACACTCCCACCACATATGGAGGAAGGAGCCCCTATGGCCACAGTCCCGCCAACAAGCATCTGAGGTCATCGGGTAGATTTGCTTATGTCTAGTAGGGACCCTTTACCACAGGGGTGGCAAACTCAAATTCATCTGGGGCCGCATTAGCAGTATGGTTGCCCTCAAAGGGCCGGTTGTAACTGTAAGACTATGTGTCCACTATTTATAATCATAAATAATTGTCACTGCATTTGTTTATTACTGCTTTTATGGAGCGCAGGGTTCAGGAGTTTGCTGCGTACGAAATGCAGGATACAGGAGTATGCTATTGATCGTGTGCAATATCTGACCTCTGCACCCTCCACTCTACTGCCATCCTCCCATCCACCCTGGGGTGGGGTGGGGTAGGATGGAATGGGGTGGGGGGGGGTGCCGTAGGATGGTATGGAGGTGGATGGGGGGGGGGGTGGGATGGGATGAGATGGGGTTTGGTGTGTGTGGAAGTCTTGCAGATCTCACTCATGACCAATAGAGCACACAGTAAGTATCCATGCCCCCCAACCCCTGTGTGTTGTAACTTTTGCGTTGCGTTTTTTTGGCTGGGTGGTAGGGTTGTGTGGCGGTGGGTAAGCTCACTTGCTGCCTGGCTTACCAGTGCCCATCAATGACCACTAAACTCGCCTTCACCTACCTGACATACACTGACTTCACCTACCTGACATACACCCATCATGTGTCACGGCAGCCAGAAAGGAGGGGAGGGGAGGGGAGGAGAGGAGAGTCGCCCGCCCGAGCCGGGATCTTTACAGCGCATGGTGTGGAAGAGGCTTGTAATTGCCGCCTTCTGGAGTCTACGGCGCCTATGATGGACGTCGCACGTCCCGTGGTCACGGCATTGGACCTGTGGGACGTTGATCATAGAAGCTGCAGGCTCCAGAAAGCGGGACTTGGAGTATCACTCGGCACCGTTCCTAATAATAGCGGTCCCTGTTGGGCGGCGGCCGGCGACGCTCGTGGCTGTCAATTGGATGCAGCCTTCCTGACACTCAAGGCTTTTCAGGGACCCATTCGCGGGCCACATGGCAAGGTCTGGCAGGCCGGATTCGGCCTGCGGGCCTTGTGTTTGCCACCCCTGCTGTACCACCTAGTTAATACTTTAAACCCATTTTCCTGCATTTTCGTATCAACAGAGCTGGAATGAGTAAGGTGGAACAATTGGTCAAGCTGGATATCAGTGAACGTATACTGCCAGTCTCTCTCCCACTCCCGAATATAAGTGGGCCTCCCAGGGGGACCCTGTCCCTGAAGTAATCCATAGAGAATAGATATGGAATGTGGGTGAAGGACATGCACAGCTTCTCGAAAGGGGTGGGAGAGCGTAGGGCATGCGGTAGACCCCGCGCAAAGTGAAGCCTCCAACCATCCATCAGGAACCCCCCATACTGGGCCCTAAGCTTCTCTAAGGTGAGCAGTCCCTGATCTTGGAAGAATCTGCCACATCGCAGCTCGCCATCCGCTGTCCAGGAACGAAAAAAAGACGGGTGTTCCCCCGGCCGAAAACAGGGAAAGCTCCCCCATGGGTGCCAGAGGAGAGAAAGGGGGGGCAAGATTTCACGATTTATTGATGGCATCCCACAATTTTAAGCCATGAGTGGACGTTTGGGAGACATGAGTCAACAGACCTCTGTGTCTGAGGAAGCCAAGGAGCAAATTACGGCCTGCCATGGATTTCTCTAAAGGGACCCATACCTTAGTAGACACACCATAGTGCCAATCCAAAATCCGCTGAAGGGCAATAGCCTCATAGTACTTGCGTACACCCAGACCCCCCCCCAACAGCTTGGGCCTCTGCAGGGTACGGAGGGCCAAACGAGGGCTTCGACCTTGCCAGATATATCTAAGAAACGCACCGTTGAGGCTCAAGAAAAAAGACCTAGGCAAGGAAATGGGCACCATTTGGAGAAAAAACAAAATGCGGGGGAGCACATTCATTTTTAACACACTGACCCGGCCCATCCATGAGAATACCTCCCTATCCCACATGGCTACGGAGACATGGAGTGCACGCCGGCCAGGAGGATCCACACACTAGTGAGCGCCTTTTGCTCAGCACTGCTGGAAAGATCTGGTGCCGGTCTGGAGGCACCATATTTGTGAGTGAGATTTTATATTTTACAATAAAAGTTGACATACTACGCTATGATTGGTCACTTGTTTTACAAGAAAAAGTAGCAACCAGGAACCCGTATGAGAGAGGGAGAATATATATATATATATATATATATATATATATATATATATATAATTGGCATCGGCCGATTTAAACTTCAGCACCGCGACTTGCAAAAAGCTTCTGTAATAGAAGTCAATGCAAGTTGCCTGAAGTTTCCGTAGAAGACTTCTCTCTCTCCTGGGCAGTCTGCCAAGTTTTGAGAAAAGATATATAATGTTGCTACTTATCAATGAACTGAACTCCTTGTAGGAGAGTTCTCAGTTTAACCGTTTAAAGGCTAAATCTTTTTTGACACTTGTTGCTTACAAGTAAAAATCCTGTATTTTCTGCTGGAAAATCACTTGGAACCCCCAAACATTATATATATATATATATATATATATATATATATATATATATATATATATATATATATATATATATATATATATATATATATATATATATATATATATATATATATATATATATATATATATATATATATATATATAATATTTTTTTTTTTAGCAGAGACCCTAGGAAATAAAATAACGATTGCTGCAATATTTAATGTTACACAGTATTTGCTCAGCGGTCTTTTTTTTTTGGGGGAAAAAAATATGCTTTAACAAATAAAAAAACAAAACAAAAACTAAACGGTAAGTTAGCCCATATTTTTTCTTTTTTTTCCATCCAAAAGTTTTCATTACCTGTGTGTGTGTGTGTGTGTGTGTGTGTGTGTGTGTGTGTGTGTGTGTGTATATGTATGTATGTATGTGTGTGTGTGTGTATATATATATATATTACACACAGCCCTCAAAATTTCCACTCGCCTACTAGCATTTGGCAAGTGGATTTAAGCTGGGGGCGAGTGATGACAGGGCTGCATGACCAATCTCCCTCCAATCTGTGCCTACACTTAGAGTCCCGATGAGATTGGCGGCCGAAGAGGAAAGGTGCATGCTCGGAAAAAGTAGTCTGTTAAGCCGCGCACAGGCAGAGCAGTACACAGGTGCTCTCCTTACAATTCTCATTAAGCCATGGGACCTAACAGTATGACCTCTCTGAGCCTGCCCCCCTCCCCTGGGCCCCGACCAATGTAGCTAGAGAGCAGAAAGTAATGAGTGAGGTGGAGGATTGCAAAAATTACCACTCCGGTGCAGCGCTCACTGAAAGTTGCCCTGACATGAGAGCGGCAGCCTTCTAGTTTGTGCAGTTTTCTTCTCCTTGTGCTCTATGTAAGTGTCCAACAGTTTTTAGCCTGAGCACTGTGAACAGACTGGTCTCAATGTGTGCTGTCGGTGTGCGCTGTGCTATCAATGGCTGTGCAGTTGTGTGGATCCCAGCGTTGGATTGTACTCCCTCCCGCTGTGCTGCAGCTCCTCTCTGCCAGCCTGAATAAAAGGGGGAAGTGGGGTCATGCAAGCGTGGAGCCGCACGACGACGACGACGACGACGACGACGACGACGACCCATTTTGTTAAAGTTGTTGTTGGTAATATTGAATTTTTTGTAACTTGATTCTGCATAAAACATTGTCATTCTATGAGATAATCTACGAGGGCGTGTTTACGGGTGCAATTAGGCGCAGGGCAGTGTATGAATTAGGTGGGGCAACTGGTGGCGAGTAACTCTTGAGGCCTGGCTAGTAGCTCAGGACTTGAAATTTTGAGCCCTATGTGTGTGTAAAATATATATATATATATATATAATGAAACTTCCGCTTTTCTGAATCCTCCCAAAACCCCCCCCCCCCCCCCTCTGGTGTCACATTTGGTACCTTTCAGGGGGGAGGGGGGAGCAGATACCTGTGTAATCCCAGGTATTTGCTCCCTCTTCTGGGCATAGATCACTGCAGTGACTGTGGTGACCTACACCACATCTGGCGCTTAATCTGCCCCCAGCTTTCTTCTGGGAGATGCACAGGTCCCAGAAGACAGCAGGGACCAGTGGGATCGCGCAGTGCGACTCGCACATGCACAGTAGGGAACCAGGAAGTGAAGCCGCACGGCTTCACTTCCTGATTCCCTTACCGAAGATGGTGGCGGCATCACCCGAGGGAGAGATCGGCTTCGAGTGCCAGCATTGCGGGCACCCAGGACAGGTAAGTGTCCATATATTAAAAGTCAACAGCTGCAGTATTTGTAGCTGCTGGCTTTTAAAAAAAAATTTCCCTAAACACCGGACCATCATTCTAGCAGCGCTATTTGGTTGCTAGCGGGGGGCTTATATCCCAGCTAGCGGCCGATTTAAGGGGTTAAATGCTCCCATGTAGCGCCACTGCAGAAGCGCTTTGCAGGCGTTAATCTCAATGGGCAGGAGTGGTGGAGAAGCGGTATACACCGCTCCAAAGATGCTGCTTGCAGGACTTTTTTTTTTTTAACGTCCTGCCAGCGCACCGCCTCAATGTGAAAGCACTTGGGCTTTCAGACTGAGACTGCAGGGGAGCAGTTTTGCAGGCACTTTACAGGTGCTATTTTTAGCCCAAAAGCGCCTGAAAAACGCCCCAGTGTGAAAGGGGTCTAACTGTTAGATTTTATGAGATGAAAAGGGGGGGGGGGCAAGCGGCCCAACATATCGTCATTACAAATCGGCTATCGGCCGCCGCGATTTCTAAATATCGGCATCGGCCACAGAAAAACCCATATCGGTCGACCTCTAAAATGATATATAGATAGAATATGAATATATAATATATATATTACTTCTGCGTGTATAGCACAAATATTAACAGTTATATTGGGTTGTAGGATTGGTGCAGTAACACAATGTTTCACATATATCAATATACACTCCATTATATTGGGGGTGTACACAGGACTGCAGCAGATCCACAGTATATCCAAAATTGAAATATAAGTGAAAGGCTGACCGCAGGTCAGCCTGTGTTTGTAGGAGGAGTCAGGCCGTATAAAGCCTGCCCTCCTTTCACCTCCTCCTCCGTTGACGTTGGGTCTCGTGTGAGTCGCGTGTCTTTTCCGGGTGACGCTGACGTCAGTCCTGTGCGTCGCGACGTCACTTCCGGTCTCGAACTGCGCGTGGAGGCGGTTGTGTGCCTCTCTACCTATTCGTACGGACATCTGAGGTTTTCCCGGCAGGGTCACGTGCGCCGTGGGCGCAGGTAGGGGGAAGGCTGTCTTCCCATCCGTTTCTTTTCGGGGTACACGTCGGGGGGGGGGGTTGCCTGTTGGGGTCTTTACCACAGGTCCATCCGACCAAGGGCGGCTGGGGGATCTTGTATTCTCGGTGGGCTGGTTGTCACACATGTTCCTTACCACATTACGGTCAGCAGGGGTTATCCGATGGGACTGCTGGGGGTGGCTCAGGTTGTGATGTTTTACAGGGGTGGTGCTGTACAGACCCCACTCCTTTCGCGGACATTTAAAGCAGGGGCTCGGTTGTTCTGTTCATTTAAAGGGTCACTAAAGGAATTTTTGTTTTTGTTAGCTAAATAGCTTCCTTTACCTTACTGCAGTCCTGGTTTCATGTCCTCATTGTTCGTTTTTGCTCTGATGTTGCTGTAATTCCTCTCTGTTCTGGACACATCCTGGTTGTCTGTTTCCTGATGACCACAGTACTGGGAGATTTCTCACTGTGGTGATTAATCAAGGAGGTGTGTCTAAAACCCCCCAGCACCAATCCAGTTTCGTTTTGCAAAACCTTCACTGCCATCTATTGGCTCTCTGGCTCTGTACATCAGAGAACCAGGAAACAACAGCAAACATGAAACTAAACTGCAGGTACATTATATGATTGTTTGTTTTTTTAATCAATTTTTAATCGTTTTTAAAAGGAATCAGTTAACTATTATGTCTCTATACCCTGTAAACAGTCATTTCAGCAAAAAAAAAATGTTTCCCGAGGCGTCTTTCAGGACAGCACCTTGAGATATCATGATCCTCCCACTCCATCAGGAAACACCTTCTTTCATCCTTTTAAAAGGAGGCCCCTCCTTGCACTCCTCAGTTTTTGTGTTTCCTCCTCCGGAGGGAGCATCTTCTTGGGAAGGGTCTGATGTCTCAGGTGCTGCCTGAAAAACGGACCCTTTCCTCTTACCTAGTGTGCCGGTCATTCTCATCGCCCCATTCTGGCCCAGGATGGCATGGTTTGCAACGCTTCTAGCCTTGTCAACCAGGCCTTACTGGCACCTGCCCCTCAGGCAGGACCTCCTAGTTCAGGGTCCAATTTCTCACCCAGATGCGCACTTACAGTTTTTTTGGAAAGATCTGTAGCCACAGAACCATTGGTGGTAAGGTTTTTTAGATCTCTTTTGAGGTCTAGACCACCAAAGTTAAAGGGGTTCCCGAAGTGGGAACTCTCAGTGGTCTTGAGATCGTTGGCAAGCAAGCCTTTTGAACCCTTAGGGGAAGCTTCAGTTAGGAACCTTACCTTTAAAACTTTATTTTTAATCGCTATTACCTCAGCACGTAGGATCAGCGAGTTGCAGGCCCTGTCAGTGAAGGAGCCTTATTTATGTTTATTTTCAGATAGGGTAGTGCTTAAAACTGACCCTAAGTTTTTGCCCAAAGTGGCTTCTAACAGTAATCGTGTACAGGACATTGTACTTCCCACTTTTTGTTCTAACCCTTCGGGTGAAAAAGAATTATTTTTTCATATGTTGGATGTCAAACGAGTCCTGTTGTATTATTTAGAAATAACAAACACGTTTAGGCGCTCGGATTCTTTATTTGTCCTTTTTGGGGGTAACAAAAGGGGTCAGCAGGCATCTAGGGGAACACTAGCTAGATGGCTGAAGCTGGCTATCAGGGAGGCTTATTTACAGTCAGGCCTGACTCCGCCAGAAGGTATCCGTGCCCATTCGACCAGAGCTCTCGCAACTTCCTGGGCAGAAAGAGCTGGTGCCACGCCGGAGCAAATCTGCAGGGCAGCGACGTGGTCAAGTTTCCACACGTTCGTGCGACACTATAGGTTGGACCTCGCCTCAGCTAGTGATCAGGCTTTTGGCAGGAAGGTCCTACAAGCTGTCGTCCCGCCCTAAGGTAGTAAGTCTCTGTGGTCCTCTCAAGGTGCTGTCCTGAAAGACGCCTCGGGAAAATTCAAGTTAGGCTTACCGGTAACTTGTTTTCCAGAAGTCTTTCAGGACAGCAACGACCCGCCCTATTGTTTGTGATGTACTATGCTGTGACTAACATATATGCTTGTGTGTTCCAGCCGGGGCCGGAGGTTTTCTCTATAACAACTGAGGAGTGCAAGGAGGGGCCTCCTTTTAAAAGGATGAAAGAAGGTGTTTCCTGATGGAGTGGGAGGATCATGATATCTCAAGGTGCTGTCCTGAAAGACTTCTGGAAAACAAGTTACCGGTAAGCCTAACTTGAATTTTCCTTTAGTGACCCTTTAATATTCTTGTTCCTGGATTCATGTTTATTAGGCTTCATGTTCCTTTTCCCTTTAGTTGGTGCTCTTTTTCTTCCGGAAGCAGAGTTGCATCCCTGGGTGGTTTCCTTTGTTTTGTTCCAGTCAGGTAGGCATGGTGGTTTCTAGGGGTGTCAAATTTAATCGGTGCATCGCGATTCGGGTGTCCCGGATGCGATTCCGATGCATGCGACCATAATAATCGATGCCTTGCCCCCGTCCCCGCCCCTCCCCTCCCGGGAGAGCACTCCGTTCTATGGTACCTTTTTTACAGCGCTCATGTGACTGCCCTGCCGGCCCGCCTCTCTCATGTCCAGATTAGTGTTTGTATATGCCACGCTGACTGCATGGCCTGCCTCCCTCCTATGTCCACTCTGCTCTTCTCTCCCGGCGTCAGCCCAGCCCACCGCCTTTCTATTGGTCTGATAGTTAGGCGGTGGGCAGGGCTATCAGACCAATAGAAAGGCGGTGGGCGGGGCTGACGCCGGGAGAGAAGAGCAGAGTGGCCACGTGTTATATAGCAAAGGAGTGCCATAAGAGAATAAGAATGTGTCGGCTCTTTCAGGCAGGTAAATAGTTTGCATGCTTTCAGCTGTGCCATGTTAAAAAAAAAAAAAAAAATGCCTCCAATTCTGCAATCTAATACAAATGTACGCCAATTGTATACATATTCCCCCATCTGTAATTTTTTTTTTGGAAGTGTTATCTGTTGGGGTGTCTTGGATGATAACTTCCATCACTTTAAGTAATGTTTCCCTACAATGCCTGAGTAGATTGATTTACTCAGGCTGCTGAAATGTTCACTCTAGACTTGTGAAGCAACATTTTCCAAGAATAGATGTAATAATCCTCCTTTGCTTTCAGCACATGAAACTAGCAGAGCTTGGATGAATAATAATCTTTATGTTTTAATATTACAGGCAGTAGACTTTCAGATTGGTGCTTGTGCAGAATAACTAAAGGACAAAGCCAGTGCCATTGCCGTGAGAGTCAGCTGGATGTGTGGTTAAAGTTTTTTTTATTTTTGGCTGGTAAGCTGAATGGAAACCAATGCAGTTTAGAATTTTGCAATATCTACCAAATTAAACATGCAAACCACTTCACCCCATGATCTCCTCTGTTCCTTTAAAAATATAAGATGAGTCAGTAGCATGTCTGCAGTCTCTGACCATCTCCTATATCATATCTGCAGTCCCTGACCATCTCCTGTAGTAGTTCTGCAGTCTCTGACCATCTCCTGTAGCATGTCTGCAGTCTCTGACCATCTCCTGTAGCATGTCTGCAGTCTCTGACCATCTCCTGTAGCATGTCTGCAGTCTCTGACCATCTCCTGTAGCATGTCTGCAGTCTCTGACCATCTCCTGTAGCATGTCTGCAGTCTCTGACCATCTCCTGTAGCATGTCTGCAGTCCCTGACCATCTCCTGTAGCATGTCTGCAGTCCCTGACCATCTCCTGTAGTAGTTCTGCAGTCCCTGACCATCTCCTGTAGTAGTTCTGCAGTCCCTGACCATCTCCTGTAGTAGTTCTGCAGTCCCTGACCATCTCCTGTAGTAGTTCTGCCGTCCCTGACCATCTCCTGTAGTAGTTCTGCAGTCCCTGACCATCTCCTGTAGTAGGTCTGCAGTCCCTGACCATCTCCTGTAGTAGTTCTGCAGTCCCTGACCATCTCCTGTAGTAGTTCTGCAGTCCCTGACCATCTCCTGTAGTAGTTTTGCCGTCTCTGACCATCTCCTGTAGTAGTTTTGCCGTCTCTGACCATCTCCTGTAGTAGTTTTGCAGTCTCTGATCATCTCCTGTAGTAGTTCTGCAGTCCCTGACCATCTCCTGTAGTAGTTCTGCAGTCCCTGACCATCTCCTGTAGTAGTTCTGCAGTCCCTGACCATCTCCTGTAGTAGTTTTGCCGTCTCTGACCATCTCCTGTAGTAGTTTTGCCGTCTCTGACCATCTCCTGTAGTAGTTTTGCCGTCTCTGACCATCTCCTGTAGTAGTTTTGCCGTCTCTGACCATCTCCTGTAGTAGTTTTGCCGTCTCTGACCATCTCCTGTAGTAGTTTTGGAGTCTCTGATCATCTCCTGTAGTAGTTTTGCAGTCTCTGACCATCTCCTGTAGCATGTCTGCTGTGTTTAGACTTTGCTACATGCAGGAAGTGTTATTGTGTGTTTTTTATTTTTTTAAGAACAGATATAAAAAAAATTTAGTACTTAAATTTTTTTGGATGAAAGCCATGCGTACTTGCGCTGCAATCGTGATGCATCGCCGAATCGAATCGTGGACTTGATAATCGTAATCGCATTGAATCGTGAGACCGGTGAAGATGCGCAGCCCTAGTGGTTTCCCTCTCTCCTGTTCTATATAAGAGAGGGTTCATGGGTTTGATGGTTCAGGTTTTGATGTTTTCTTAATAGTTACATATTGTTTCTTTCCCCAGTGGTGGTGTTCCTAGCTGATTAGGTACGTATGGCCTTGTGTGACTCGCTTTCACACAGCCGGTTATCTAGGTTTCCACTGCACGTTACCCATCACGTCTATGGGTTCAGCAGATTGAGGTTTTCGTTTTTAATTGGCTTGATTCAGTGGCAAGTCTTCTCATCTGCTTCTCACGCAACTTACGTTTCATGTTCTACTCACGTTTTGTTCAGTGTTTCTGTCTCGTGCAATTCTACGTTTCTCGTGCAATTTTACATTCTCATGCGTTTTTACTGTTTCTCAGGCAGGTTTTTCGGGTATTCATTTTGATGTCCTTACTTTCGGGGGTCTTGCAACCCACATTTTTTCTACACTCACGCTTGTGCTGTATTTTTGCATTTGCTCTCACTACTTCCGGGTAGGCAGTCTGTAGTTTCTGTACGTTGGCACGGTTCTCATGCCTACTACGTTTTCCGCTCAACCTGGTCTTGTGTATGTTCTTGTCGTTTCATGCTTACCTGGTTCATCATCATTAGGATTAGGTCCAGGCGGCTCCACTGCACATTTCCTATCACGTTTATAGGATCACATGGATTGAGCTGTTCGTTTTAAATTGGCTTGTTCGGTGGCAAGTCTCCTCATCCATGGCACATACGTTTCATCTCGTTCATTTTATGTTATCTCACACATGCATAGCCTGACACCTCTTCAGGTTTCCAGGCCTGAGTTTACGTTTTTAATTCACCTGTCACGCCACAGGTAACTCGGCCTGTTTATTACTTTGGTTGCTGCAGTTTGTTCATTTTCACATAGTCTCAGGTGGGGTGGCCTTGGTCACTAGCTAGTGGGGGTCGTTTTTTTTTTTTTTTGTTTTGTTGGTCATTTCTGGTATGTTCTTTTTATTTTTTCGGTTATACAGGTCATGTCGCAGGCTGCAGACATTGAGGAATTCACCTCTAACCCACCTTCTCCAGCCAGGGGGTCGCAGCACGGCAGCTCACCTTCTCTTAGGTCCTGGACCGTCCCAAGACTCATGGCGGAACTTCGTAGTAGGGGAATTCCTTTCCCGGCGACCGCCCGGGAAGCCCAGCTCTTCAGATTGCTCTTCCCGAGCACACCGGACGCTAGTGCAGAGCAAGTTTCTCTGCGGACTGTTGTAGCTTCATTAGCTCAAATTCATGCGACCCTCAGTTCCCTGGCCACGTCTTGTCAGGACCTTCAAGATGGGGTACAGGTGTTAGAGAATCCACCTGTCGTAGCTCCAGCAGTCGCTGCAGGTCCAGGGGTGGTTGCAGTTTCCAGTATTCCCCCGGTTCCCTTGCCAGTCACAACAGGCCCAGGTAATCCTTCTGCTCCCCCGGTTACTCCTGCTCATTTCATCCCTGCCAACATCAAGAAGGACATCCTGGAGGGCAATGATGTCAATTTGGCGTCCCTGTTGATTTCAGCGCATGACGTAGCAGACAATAGGTCCTACGCTTGCGGGGATGTGTCAGTGGTAGTCAAAACCAGGGATCATAGGCTTTAACCGTAAGTTATCCATCCCAGAATTCGTCCTGGCCTTCAGTTTCTACAGAGACATCATATGCTCTGCCAGTCCACTTAGGAGGGAGGAGTTGGACCTATATCTCTTTACTGTGGTCGAGTTAGGCCACAAGTATGGGGGGGTCCAACTTCTTTGACTATCACCGCTCTTTTTTTCGGCCAAGGCCGCGGCTCGGTTTGCCCAATTGAAGGTAGCTATACTCTGGAGCAGCATTGACACATAATTATTTTGCCGACACTTCGCTGGGCTCAGATCCCCTGTGTGCGCGACGTGTCAATCATCCTCTCATACCGCGTACTGGTGCCCTAATTTAGAGGTTCCTGCCCTACCTAGCACATCCAGGGGGTTGGGCGTACCTCTCCCGGCTGCATGCCTTCCTGCTCCGGTGGACAAATTAGGCCGGCCCATTTATTTTCTTGGCAAGTCCCAGTTATGCAACAGCTAAAACCATGGTAAATGTAATTTCTTTATCGTACATCACGGGACACAGAGCGGCATATTCATTACTATATGGGTTATATGGAGTACCTTCAGGTGATGGACACTGGCAATCTCAAACAGGAAGTGCCCCTCCCTATATAACCCCCTCCCATAGGAGGAGTACCTCAGTTTTTACGCCAGTGTCTTAGGTGTTGGTCATGGTTTAGCTTGCCTCCACATCCTTGGGATTAAGGTGGGCTAACCGGTTCTGTCCAAAGGCCTCAGTGCTAAAGTGGTCAGCAACCGGACCCCAAACCATTGGGGTATAGCCCATAATGCTTTCTGTCCAGAGAGCTGGACTCTGGGCCCAGAACTTAGAAACCTTTGGGGGCCTAATGTTTCTGTTGCCAGAGTGCTATATGGGCCCAGGACAGTGGATCTTTCATAGGAACCCAGGGCCTGAAGGTCTAGACGCCCCACGGAGATGGGGGAAGATTGGACCTCTTGCTGTGCAAAGTCCTGCGGCATGGAGCAGGTAAGTGAAGGGGAAACTTGCGGAACTTGGTTCGCAGCAGGTTTTCTGGGGGGAGGTCACAGTGGGACATGCCTAAAGTTTATGCGCTGCATCTGGCAAGGTGAGTCACATCTTAGGATAGGATGACTCTATATGTATATATTCCCCATAATGGTGACCTCCCTGGTAGTATTGCAACTGGTGCTAGAAAGCATTGAAAGAGGGTCTGTGTGTATAGTGACAATTCTCTCTAAGAGAAGCCCCTGGGAATCTACTGAGGTTTCTTATGTAAAAAGGGAGTGAATGCTCCTACCTGCAAGCCTGCTCAGAGAGGTCCAGGCGGTTGCTGCAGGGAAAGACATGCCGCTCTGTGGATCCTGGCCTGGACGGCAGGATCAGCCTCTGACCTCCTCGTGTGGCCCCCTCCCCCCCCGCCGGCGGGCGCGCGCGTCCCCGTGATATGGGCGCCCTTCCAAATAAGTTCCCAGCTCAGTGAGTGTTGGAACTGAGAGAGGAAGGACCAGAGCGGCAGCGTGGGGCGCCGAGGACACACAGTGGCCAAAGAAGAGTATTACAGTCTTGAAAAAGACTGTCCTTTACCCTAGAGATAGGGTTTCTTTTTCAGCAGTTTTTTAGCAATACTACTAAAGGGGGACAGAATGGTTTTTCTTTCTTTGGTTTAAAAAAAAAAAAAGAAACAAACCAAGTTAATAAGAAAGAAGGCATTTTTTCCCCAAAAAGGTTTTTGGGCAATAACTATTTATTTTTCCAAACACCGTTAAGTAGCGGGCGTACCTCGGTATTGTACCATGGCATCTGGTTCAGAGGGTACAAGAGGTGGGGATTCCCCCAGAGGGTCTGAGGTCTCGGACAAAGTCATGCCGCTGCTTTCCCCAGAGGGAGCCTTGGTGGGACCATCGAAATCTGGGGCTGGAGCTGGCACGGGTCAGTCCAACCCTAGGGTGGTCACGGACGAGGTACTGTCCACCTCTCTAAAGGAGATGGAAAAAAGAATGGAAAAAATGATAGCCAAGGCTATGCGGGGCAGAAAACGGAATAGATCTCCGTCGCCCGAGCGTGAACCCTCAGATGAGGAGGTCCCTTCCGCAGGGGAATTGGACGACCTCTTGGACAAGGACCAAGTAGGTTCAGGGATCGAGGATCCGGGTACGGAGGAGTCTGGCGCAGCCTCCCAAGGGGAGAGCTGGTGGGTTCAAGTTTTAACAGACTTGGTCCATAGGACATTCAACTTGCCATTACCAGATCTCCAAGTATCAACGGTTTCAGCTTTGGGCTCACTAAGAGCGCCTCAAACCAATGCGGTTTTTCCGATCCATCCTCTGCTAGAGGAAGTTATGTTCCAAGATTGGACCAAGCCAGATAGAATCTTTGTACCACCAAAAAGATTCTCTGCCTTATATCCTATGGAAGAGAAATTTTCCAAGAGATGGGCAGCCCCCGGCTGTGGACGCAGCCATTTCATGTGTTAACAAATCTTTAACATGCCCTGTAGAAAACATACAGGTGTTCAAGGATCCGGTTGATAAACGCTTGGAAACGCTACTTAAAACCTCCTTCACTACTGCAAGGGCAGTAGTGCAGCCAGCTGTGGCTGCAATTGGGGTTGCACAAGCATTATCGGATCAAGCTAAGCAGATGCTTAAACTTATTCCTGCCCAGCAGGCAGAAGAATTTTCGGATGTCCCTAGGGCCATACGCTTTACGGTAGATGCGATTAAGGATTCTATCCAGCAAGCGTCACGTTTATCGTTATCCCTTATCCATATGAGAAGACTCTTATGGTTAAAGAGCTGGGAGGCAGAGCCCCCATGCAAGAAGCTCCTGGTAGGGTTCCCCTTCCATGGAGGACGACTCTTCGGAGAAGACCTGGATAAATACATTCAGACCATTTCAAGCGGAAAAAGTACTCTTTTGCCCACCAAGAAGTTGTTTCGGGGGCCTGCGTTTAAACGACAGTACTCCCCTGGGCAGGGGCCTTCCAATACCAAACGGTATCGACGGCCTCCTGCAAGATCAAACTTTAACAAGTCGCAGGGACAGGCCGCCGGAGGCAAGAAGCAGTGGTTTCGCAAGCCAACCCCCAAGCCGGCCTTATGAAGGGGCGCCCCCACCCACGAAGGTGGAGGGAAGACTGCGTCTCTTTGCAGAGGTTTGGGAGGCCAGCATTCCCGACAGATGGGTACGGTCTTCCGTGGCTACAGGCTACAAACTAGACTTCCTAAAGTTTCCTCCTCCTCATTTTCAGGAGTCAAGGGTACCAAACGATCCGAAGAAGGGAGCCGCATTAATAGCGGCATTGAATCATCTACTCTCTCAGGAGGTAATAGTAGAGGTACCAGTCCAAGAACAGGGGCTAGGTTTCTACTCCAACCTATTCATCATCCCAAAGCCCAACGGCGATGTCAGGCCAATTTTGGACTTAAAAATGGTGAATGCATACCTAAAGGTCCGCTCATTTCGGATGGAATCCGTGCGGTCAGCAGCTGCCGCACTTCAGAAGGACGATTTTATGGCATCCATAGACATAAAGGATGCTTACCTTCATGTTCCAATTTACCAGCCACATCAAAGATTTCTACGCTTCTCGGTGGCTCTGCGTCATTTCCAATTCGTGTCGCTTCCCTTCGGGTTGGCTACGGCCCCCCGGGTGTTTACGAAGGTCCTAGCTCCAATCCTAGCCAATCTAAGGATCCAAGGGGTCACGATCCTAGCATACCTGGATGACCTCCTAGTCATAGATCACTCGTCTCCTGGCTTGGAACGAGCAGTGGCCCTCACAGTTCAGTACCTCGAGAGGTTCGGCTGGGTCCTAAATCGAGAAAAATCAGCATTCCAGCCCACAAGGCAGTTGGAATATCTCGGCATGAGATTAGACACAGAACAACAGAGGGTGTTTTTGCCTCTGATAAAGGTCAAAGCCATCAAGCAATTAATCCTACTGGTTCTAAGCAAGAAAGAACCAACTGTTCGCCTATGTATGCGGTTACTAGGCAAGATGGTGGCCACATTGGAGGCGGTACCGTACGCCCAGAGCCACACTCGCATCCTGCAGGCAGCCATCCTGTCAGCATGGAGCAGGAGGCCACAGGCCTTAGATATCCCTTTGCCGCTCTCATCAAGAGTCCGCCAAAGTCTGTGTTGGTGGTTAGACCCTCAGAATTTACTGAAGGGGAAGTCTTTCAGCCCAGTGGCTTGGAAGATAGTAACCACAGACGCCAGCCTGACGGGCTGGGGAGCAATTTTGGATGGTTGCACTCGCCAAGGTACTTGGGCAAAGCCAGAGAAGCAGTTGCCCATCAACATCTTGGAGCTCAGAGCTGCTCGACTAGCCCTCAGGGCTTGGACGTCCAAGTTGCAGGTGTTCCCGGTAAGAATTCAATCGGACAATGCCACGGCAGTGGCATACATAAATCACCAAGGGGGAACCAAGAGTCAAGCCGCTCAGAGAGAGGTGAGCTTGATTCTCCTGTGGGCAGAAGCTCATGTGCCCTGCATATCGGCAATATTCATTCCAGGAATGGACAACCTTCAGGCGGACTTCTTAAGTCGCCAGACTCTGTTGCCGGGGGAATGGTCTCTACATCCACAGGTCTTTCAGACACTCTGCCAGAGATGGGGAGTGCCGGACGTGGATGTCATGGCATCGAGACTCAACAAGAAGCTAGACAGGTTCATATCCCGCTCAAGGGATCCGATGGCCTGCGGAACCGATGCGCTGGTTTGCCCTTGGCATCAGTTCAAACTTCTTTATGCATTTCCCCCGCTCCAGTTACTACCCCGCCTGCTGCGCAGGATCAGGGTGGAGCACATACCAGTCATCCTGGTAGCTCCAGCATGGCCCAGAAGGGCATGGTATTCACTAATCCTAAAGATGGTAGTGGGAGACCCTTGGACTCTTCCTCTACGGCCAGACCTGCTATCGCAAGGTCCGATCCTCCACCCTGCCTTACGGCATCTAAATTTGACGGCCTGGAAGCTGAATCCCTGATTCTCAGGGGTAGAGGTCTGTCTCAGAAAGTAATCTCTACCCTAATCAGAGCCAGGAAACCGGTCTCTAGGGTGATTTATTACAGGGTCTGGAAGGCCTATGTAGGCTGGTGTGAGTCCAAGCTATGGCTTTCTCGTAAGTTTACCATCGATAGAGTATTAAGTTTTCTCCAGCTAGGAGTGGATAAAGGACTGGCATTAAGCACTATCAAAGGACAGATTTCAGCTTTGTCAGTGTGGTTTCAGCGGCCGCTGGCCACCCACTCGCTGGTTAAGACCTTCATGCAAGGGGTCTTACGTATTAATCCTCCAGTTAAATCCCTGCTTTGTCCGTGGGATTTAAATCTTGTTCTGTCAAGTTTACAGAAACAACCTTTTGAGCCGTTGGCTGAAATTCCTTTGGTTTTACTGACAAGGAAGTTAGTATTTTTGGTCGCCATGGTTTCCGCCAGAAGAGTATCGGAACTGGCAGCCTTATCCTGTAGGGAACCATATCATATTTTACATAAGGACAAGGTCGTTCTCCGCCCTCATCCTTCCTTCCTACCAAAGGTTATATCCAGTTTTCATCTAAACCAGGATTTGGTATTACCATCCTTCTTTCCTAAACCTACTTCCAGAAAGGAAGGGTTGCTGCATACCTTGGATATTGTCAGGGCCATGAAGGCATATTTTAAAGCTACAGAGAAGATCCGGAAAACAGATGTGTTGTTCATTTTACCCGATGGGCCCAAGAAGGGGCAGGCAGCTGCAAAATCCACCATCTCGAGGTGGATTAAACAGTTAATCACTCAGGCCTACGGCTTGAAGGGGTTGCCTCCTCCGTTATCATTAAAGGCTCATTCTATTAGGGCCATGGGCGCCTCCTGGGCAGCACACCACCAGATCTCTATGGCTCAAGTTTGCAAGGCGGCAACCTGGTCTTCTGTCCACACGTTTACAAAATTCTACCAGGCAGTGCTGCAGGCTGCAGTTTGAGACCCTCGGATTCCGGGGGCTCCCTTTTGAGTTAAATTTAAAATTTAAAATGATTTTTTCTCAACTAAGTTGGATTTATTATGATTTGAGTATATCTCTAAATTAAATCCTTTTGTCTTGGGAAGATGTTCTCCCTCCCCTCATTGTAAGCATTGCTTTGGGACATCCCATATAGTAATGAATATGCCGCTCTGTGTCCCGTGATGTACGATAAAGAAAAAGAGATTTTTAATACAGCTTACCTGTAAAATCTTTTTCTTGGAGTACATCACGGGACACAGAGCTCCCACCCCTCTTTTGGGGACCATTTTGGAAGGCATACTGCTTGCTACAAAACTGAGGTACTCCTCCTATGGGAGGGGGTTATATAGGGAGGGGCACTTCCTGTTTGAGATTGCCAGTGTCCATCACCTGAAGGTACTCCATATAACCCATATAGTAATGAATATGCCGCTCTGTGTCCCGTGATGTACTCCAAGAAAAAGATTTTACAGGTAAGCTGTATTAAAAATCTTTTTCAGCCAGTGCCGTCTGTTGCACATTTGTTCAGGGTGCTTCAGAGCTCACCCCAAGTCGGCCTGTTCACTAAGGCAGCCCAAATCCCTGTGACTAAGCCGCATCAATGTGGCTTTGTTACAGGAGTACTTAGCCGCCCATCCATCACCTTCCTTGAGCTGTTTTCTGGTCAAGGGGTTTTCGGAAGGGTTCCACACCGGTTTAGTGTCCTTACCCTCGATTAGCATGGAATGTCCCAACCTTAGGTCTTCGGCAGTAGATTCCGAAGTGCTGGACCTACTTTTGCAAACTGAGTTAGATAAGGGTTTCATCATCGGGCCGTTCACAACACCACCTTTTCTAGTTTGAAGGGTTAACCCACTCGGGTTGGTGAGAGGGAAGTTTTCCAATAAACCACGGTTGATTTACGACTTTTCTGCCCCTCATTTTTCACATACACCTAGCTTAAGCTCATTGATACCATCGGAAGAGTTTTCCCTCAAATACGCTTCGGTTGATCAGGCCATTCAGTCCATCATCAGGGTAGGCTCTGGCACCTGGCTGTCTAAAGCGGACATTGCTGACGCTTTCAAGCTGCTGCCGATTTTACTATCACTTTGGCAATGGCATGGGATCAGGTTGAGGGGGGACTACTATTTCGCTACCAAGCTCACCTTTGGGTCCAAAAGCAGCCCTTGGTTGTTTGATTTATTTGCCCAGGCCCTTAGCTGGATCCTGACTCACAGGGAAAATTGCAAAGAGGTAATTCATTACCTTGATGACTTTCTCCTCATTGAGAGTGGCGTTCAGAGGCCCACCGACCTTCTGAAGCTCACTAACGTCTTTTCGCCTCTGAATGTCCCTCTGGCAGTTAAGAAAGTGGAAGGTCCCGTTACCAGTTTGACGTTTTTGGGTAGGATCAGGGATCGCATTCATGCTTTTTCAGTCTCTCGGGTATGCACCAGGGTAGAGTTAGTCGCTACTAGGCATGTTAAATTTTGCGATGAGAATCATCCCCCAGGGTAGGACTTTCATCGCCAGATTACTTTCATTGTTGCCTTCTCTCCCTTGTCCAGAGTCTCGGGTTATCCTGGATTCATCTGCTCTATCAGATCTCCTGATGTGGCATGAGTTCCTCCAAGGGTGGAATGGGGTTTCCATGTTCATCCCTACGGTGTCCAGTTTTTCCCCTCGGGTGTCCACAGATGCAGCAGCCTCCGAAGGTTATGCGGCCATTTTTGGCTCGCACAGGCTGGCTGGGTCTTGGTCCAAGGAAGTCTTGGCCATTCCTCAGTTTGCGGAGACCTCTGCTATGTTTGAGATTTACCCCATCGTGGCAGCAGCTCGGGTATGGGGGCATTTGTGGGCAGGACAGACAGTGTTTTTTTCCACAGACATCCAAGCAACCTCTGACATCAACAGTGGCAGGTCCAAGTCATTGCAGATCATGGGGTTTGTGCGTAGGCTTGTTTGGTTGTCTCTCCGGTTTAATTTTCATTTACATTGTAGATTTATCAGTGGTTCTCTTAACGTGGCAGCTGATGCTTTATCACGGTTTAATTTCCCACAATTTTTACAGCAGGTCCCGGACGCAGACACCTGCGCTACACCTTCACCACCATTCCAGCTACTAGTGTTGGATTAATTTCCCATCAAGCAGATGCAGCGGCCTTGATCAATTAAATCCTTATCTGTCAACACCAGCAAGGCTTACGAACTGCGTGGAATGCTTTTCAGGCTTTCCGGTTGTGTTTTTTTAGTCCTGATTGTTATGATATTCAGTACCTGCTAGCTTTCACGGCTTTTTGCCACTCTCAACTAAAGTTGGCCCACGGTACCATTAGGACATATCTCGCTGGCATTCAGCACTTTATGTCCTTGGTTGACCCTAGTAGACCCTCCATTTTTACAGCACATCCCATCAAAGCCGTACTCGGAGGCATCCAAAAGAGCAGCCCCCCTACCATGGTCAATAGGCTTCCTATTACAGGTCAGGTATTCCGGGGTATGTCTGACATCCTCACGAGCTCCCCATTTGGGTTCTTGCCTAGCCTAGTGCTCAAGGCAGCTATATACCTGGCATTTTATGGTTTCTTGAGGCCTGGGGAGTTCACGGTTTCTGGCCCAGGGTCATAGGTTCTCTTGGTCAGCCAATTAGTCAGACACCCCGGCCTCTTCTGTTTGCATCTGCAGGCTTGCAAGACACAGCAGACAGGAGTGGGCACAGATATCAGGTATTTTGAGACCGGCAAGGCTTGGTGCCCGGTGTTGGTATTATACCAGCTCACCAGGGCTTTTTCGGACAACCCCAGAGATGGTCCTCTTTTGCCTTTCCCTTGTGCTCCCCTCTCCGCGGCTCAGTTCATTCTGCATTGCCGCATCCTTTTGGCTGGTATGGGTCTGGACCCCAAGGCGTACTCTGGCCATTCCTTCAGGATTGGCGCAGCATCACGCCAGGGGGTTCCGACTCATATTATCCAGAAATTGGGTAGGTGGAAATCGTCTTGTTACGCTAGGTATATCCCTGAGCCTCTGGTCAAGATGTATCAAGCCTTTGTTAGTTTGTCAAATTAGATATCCATCTTTGCGCACAATAAATATTTGAGTTACTTTACCCTACCGTGTTTTATTTTTGCCCCCTTTCAGGCATACCGTCCAGGTGACCTTTGAACACTTCAGGTCAATGTTCTTGGGTTCTGTGTTCTGTTGTCCGTTCCATCCACAGGTGGACTACGAGTACAGGTGAAAGGCTGACCGCAGGTCAGCCTGTGTTTGTAGGAGGAGTCGGGCCGTATAAAGCCTGCCCTCCTTTCACCTCCTCCTCCGTTTGACGTTGGGTCTCGTGTCCCACCCACCCGTACCCCTTTTTCTTTTCATTTCACTTAATTTAATTCTTTCTAGGTTATGCCCCCTTTCAGGCATACCGTCCAGGTGACCTCGGCACACTTCAGGTCAATGTTCTTGGGTTTTGTGTTCTGTTGTCCGTTCCATCCACAGGTGGACTACGAGTACAAATTAAATATGTATTTTTTTTTTTTGCGCCGGTGACATATAACATATTTAATATGTGAGAATATGACTTAAGGCCATATTCGGGTATAGACGGGTTGAATAACACATTCATAAGGCGGGGGGCAGGATGAAGAGGGAAAATTTATGGAGACATTTTACACCACACATTTAGGGTGAAGTTCATAGGCGCAGCGCACTTGCATCTGAAAGCAGAATCCATACATGGAGAGTGAGGCCTTATTAGGGAGCTTGGGTTATCTGGATATAAAGCCCCTTTCTCAATGTCTGACCAGTGGCTAGGGGCCTGCAAACTGGAATAAGAGGCAATTGCCCTGAGATGTGAAGCACAGTAATATTAACCACTTTCTTACTGGGGACTTAAACCCCTCTTGCTGCCCAGACCAATTTTCAGCTTTCAGCGCTGATGCACTTTGAATGACCATTGCATGGTCATACAACCCTGTACTCAAATAACATTTTTATCATTTTTTCCCTAGTCGTCTTCCAGGACAGCTCTTGAGAGATGGAGTCCCTCTCATCGACCCAGGAAACATGTTACCAGCAGTTCAAAAGGCGGTCCCTCATGTCCCTGGCCAGTCTTTGTGTTTCCTCAGTTGGGGGAACATGTTGCAGAGGAACATGTGCACAGACTCTCAGGGGCTGCCTGCAGGGAAAAGGAGGCCGTTAGGATGCGGCTTCTGGAGTCTCACCTTTGGTGATGAGGGCTCGGGTACCGTCCAGCTACAACAGAGCAGACCCGTTTTTCTACTCCTCCCGGTGCCGAGGTGAGCCAGTGGGCAGTATGGCGAGGTTCCCCCAGGGGGGAAGTGGATCTCCATTTCAAAAATCCCCGTCTTTTCCGCGATGGCGGTCGGAGACGCTGAGCGTCGTACGTCCGACGGAATCGAGTCATCATTGTGCGCCGAGACTTCAAGTTCCGGGTCTCGCGAGGCGCGTCGAGTTTGAAAAAAAAAAAAAGCCCGCGCTGGGCCTACAATCCCTGACCAGCATCCAGCAATACCGGACTAGCGGCGGGATACGGAGCATTGGGGCACCATGGAGGCTAATCCCCAGAGCACTCCGGAGGACGTAGGCACCAGCTTGACCCAGGTAGGCTGCGGAGCATGCCATGTACTGGTGTTATAGGCTAGGTGTGGTGGCGGGACGGAAGGTTTCCCTTTGAGAACCCGGATACCCCTTTATCTAAGGTATCTAAGCAGTCGGATCTGGCCTTTGAAGATATGGGTCATTTAAAGGACCCAATGGATAGGAAAACTGACATTGTCCTAAAAAGGGCCTGGGACGCTTCTATGGCAGGGCTAAAACCCAGTGTTGGCTACTTCCTGTGTTGCTAGGAACCTAGAGTTCTGGTTATCTCAGTTGGAGGAACACCTCAAAGCAGGTACCCCTAGGGAAGACCTACTTAAAACCTCCCCAATGCTCTTTAAAGCAACTAGCTTGGAAAAGATTTCACCTCCAAATACGGAAAGGTTTTTTCACAGTAAGAGCTGTGAAAATGTGGAACAGACTCCCTCCAGAGGTGGTTCTGGCCAGCTCAGTAGATTGCTTTAAGAAAGGCCTGGATACTTTCCTAAATGTACAGAATATAACTGAGTACTAAGATTTGTAGGTAAAGTTGATCCAGGGTAAATCGGATTGCCTCTCGGGGGATCAGGAAGGATTTTTTTCCCCTGCTGTAGCAAATTGGATCATACTCTGCTGGGGTTTTTTGCCTTCCTCTGGATCAACTGTGGGTATGGAGTTGGGTGTATAGGATTTTACTGTGTTTTTTATTTTTGTTATTTTTTATTTTTTGTGGTTGAACTGGATGGACTTGTGTCTTTTTTTCAACCTGACTAACTATGACTAGCTTTATTTCAGACGCTGCAACTGATGCAGTAAAATTTACAGCTAAATCTGCGGCTCTTTCTGTGTCAGCTAGAAGATCCGTCTGGTTGAAAACATGGGCTGGTGACACAGCGTCTAAATCTCGGTTATGCAGTGTCCCCTTCACTGGAGACTTAGTCTTTGGGCCTGAATTAGAGACCGCCTTAGAGAGAACGGCGGACAAAAAAATCTTTTCCTGTTAAAAGGAAGAATTTCCAGAGGAAATGTTTTCGTACCCCCAAGGAAGCTGAAAAAACGGGGAAAGAATTTAAACCCAAAAAGCATTGGGAGGGACAAAAAGGGAGAGGGGGCATACTTTTTAATCGCCCCGGTCCAGATCCCAAGCCCCAGTGACGTCCGGGTTCCGGTGGGGGGAAGATTAAGCAACTTTCTTCCCCAGTGGGAAAAGACAACCTCAAACTAATTCGTTTTGAACATCAGAAGAGGTTATGCACTGGAATTCCACAGCGAACCACCATCAAAGTTCCTGGTGACAAAATTACCCAGTCACTCGGAAAAGGCCAGGGCCTTACCCTTACTAATAGGAGACATGGTAGATCAAGAGGTATTGACACCAGTCCCTATGCACGAACAGGGGGAGGGTTTTTACTCTCTCACATTTTTGTAGTCAAAAAGCCCTCAGGGAAGTTCAGACTAATTATGAACCTCCGACCCCTAAATCTCTCCATCCGTTACAAGAAATTTCGGATGGAGTCAATTTATTCAGTAAAGAATCTTCTGCAGAAAGAAGTATTCATGGCAACCCTGGATTTAGGGAGCGCCTACCTTCATATCCCAATAAGAAAGGAATGCCAGAAATTCCTTCGTATGGCAATTCAGTTTGAGTCAAAGACTTATCATTTTCAGTGCAGAGCTCTGCCCCTCGGTCTGTCATCCTCTCCAAGGATATTCTCAAAGGTTCTCGGGGAAGCACTGGTTCCCTTGAGACTCCAGTCAATATCAGTCTTACCATATCTGGACGACCTATTCCTCACGGCCCATTCAAAGACTCAACTCTGTCAAGACATACAGTTGACGCAGCAAAAGCTAAGCAGCTTGGGGTGGATTGTCAGTTTGGAGAAATCAAAGACGACTCCAACGCAAGATATCATGTACTTGGGGTACAGGATTCTGTCGGTAGACCAAAAGATTGTCTTACCGGAAGAGAAGATCTCCAATATACATCAGAGGATGTCCTTTCTTCAAACCAGTCCCGATTGCATGGTAAGGAAGGTCATGTTTGCCTTAGGGCTAATGACGTCAGCCATCCCAGCGGTGCTATGTGCCAGGTTCCACCAGAGAGATCTTCAGAACTTTCTGCTGGAACAAATAAAAGGAAAAGATCTGGAAGACTCAGTATCGATCCCCACCAAGGTGAAGCGTTCGCTGTGGTGGTGGAAGGACAGAGAGAACCTAAACAAAGGGGTTCTCTGGGTCCCTCCTATCACGTCCATTCTGACCACGGACGCGAGCAATTTGGGCTGGGGAGCCCATCTCAATACCTTCTGGGTACAAGGCAGGTGGACACCAGAAGAAAGAAGGTCCTCTTCAAATTGGAAAGAATTAGCAGCAATCTTAAAGGAGTTCTCTGACCTAAAACTTTTAACCCCCGCTGTGCCCGGGCTGTAAAAATATACAAAATAAACTGTCACTTACCTGCCTACGATCCCCCGTTGTTCCGATATCGCCGTCCCGTTCTCCGGTCCCGGGCCCCTTCCGCTTCCTGTGTGTCGGTGACTCATAGTGCGCTCAGCCTATCAGCGGCCGCAGCAATGTCCCGTCGCGGCCGCTGATAGGCTGAGCGCACTATGAGTCACCGACACACAGGAAGCGGAAGGGGCCCGGGACCGGAGAACGGGACGGCGATATCGGAACAACGGGGGATCGTAGGCAGGTAAGTGACAGTTTATTTTGTATATTTTTACAGCCCGGGCACAGCGGGGGTTAAAAGTTTTAGGTCAGAGAACTCCTTTAAGAGCTCTACTAGCCTTTCAGGACAAGCTACAAGGTCACCATCTTCAAGTTCGATCAGACAACTTGACGGCAGTAGCCTATGTGAACAAGCGGGGAGGTACCAAAAGTCCTCGCCTAATAAGAGTAGCAAAACAATTGTTCCAATGGGCAGAGAGTTATCTGAAGTCCATTTCTGCAATTCATTTGAAGGGCGAGCAGAACACTGCAGATTTTTTGAGCCGACATTTGGTGTAGAATCAAGAGTGGTCTCTGCACGTGGAAAACCTTCAAGCTCATAACGATTAACTGAGGGTATCCAGAGATAGACCTGTTTGCGACAAGGGAGAATGCCAAGGTTCCCAATTTTTGCTCTCTATACCTAGGAGATCACCCTTGGGAGGTAGATGCATTACAAATCCCATGGACCTTCAGTCTAGTTAATGCATTTCCACCACTTCGTCTCATTCCGAGAGTTTTGTCCAAGTTTCTAGTGGAGGAAACATGTCTGATTCTGGTGGCACCGTTTTGGCCCAAGAGACCTTGGTTCACAATGTTACTAAGATTAACAGATCAACCGCCATTGAGACTTCCGTACAGGCAGGACCTTCTGTCACAATATTGCACCCTCAGATACCCATGCTGAAGCTGTCAGCATGGTTGCTGAGGAAGAAATTCTGAGACAAAAAGGCCTGTCTGTAAAGGTGATCCAAACCCTGCTCCAGAGTAGAAAACCGGTTACTCGGGCCACTACGGGAAAATCTGGAAAACATTTAATTCCTGGATGGCAGATCAGGGGGAATCCAAAATGAGCATTAAAAACATCTTACAGTTTTTACAAGACGGGGTAGACAAGGGATTATCCCGGAGGACTATCAAAGTACAAATAGCAGCCTTAAGCGTTTACCTTGAAAGACGTCTACAAGAAGATCAACTTATCTCTAGATTCTGTAAGGCAATTTCCAGACAGAAACCAACTAAAACAAAAGCAACTCCAACCTGGGACCTGTCAGTCATCCTAAAAGCTTTTTTGGTTGCCCCATTTGAGCCCATCTCGGAGGCCTCTATTATACTGCTTACCTTGAAAACAGTGCTCCTAGTAGCAATTACTACAGCTCACAGAGTTAGTGAAATTCAAGCGCTTTCAATCAGAGAGCCTTTTCTTCAAATTTTGGAAGACCAAATCATTCTGAAGACAGACCCTGGGTTCCTGCCAAAGATAACATCAAATTTTCACAGGTCCCAAGATATTTTATTTTCCCTTTTGTCAGAACGCTTCTAATGAAAAGGAGAGGCAATTCCATCTTCTAGATGTATTCTAGAATATTTAGAGACAACAAACTCCTTCAGATTGACAGATTCTTTGTTTGTTCTTTTTTCTCCTGTCAGCGCAAGGGTCAGAAAGCGTCTAAAACCACAATAGCGAGGTGGATTAGGTTAGCTATTCTAGAAAGCTATAGAATAGTGGGTAAAGTTTCTCCAGGGGGTATTAATGCCCATTCCACAAGAGCACTTGCAACATCCTGGGCAGAAAGAGCTGGTGCCACCCCGGAGCAGATTTGTAAGGCAAGCATGTGGTCAAGTTTTTCCACCTTTACAAAACATTACAGATTGGATCTATTGTCCAGCCAGGATCAAGCCTTTGGGAGGAAAGTCCTCCAAGCTGTGGTCCCACCCTAATCTGGTGAGTACTTGGGGATCCTCTCAAGGGCTGTCCTGGAAGACGACTAGGGAAAACTGGAGTTAGTACTCACGGGTAACTCCTTTTCCGGTAGTCTTTCAGGACAAGCACGATCCCACCCTTTATATTTTTAGGTAATGCATTAACGTATTAACCTGTTGTAGTTATATTTTGCAGTTCCATCCTTCGGTTCTTGGTGAAGACTGGCCAGGGACCTGAGGGACCGCCTTTTGAACTGCTGGCAACGTGTTTCCTGGGTCGATGGGAGGGACTCCATCTCTCAAGGGCTGTCCTGGAAGACTACCGGAAAAGAAGTTACCAGTGAGTACTAACTTCAGTTTTTCCAACAAATAGTTTTCTTTTGGTGGCATTTTGATCGCCTCTGCGTTTTTTTTTTTTTTTTTTTTTTTATGGCAGGTAATTTTTTCTCCTTCATTGATGTACGCTGATGAGGCTGCACCGATGGGTAGCAGTGATGGCCACTGATAGGCAGCACTGCTAGGTGGCACTGATTGACACAAATGGTGGGCATTGATGGCATTTGTGGACACTGGCATGGGGTACAAATTGGCACACATGAGGCAGGTGTGCCTCCTTCCTCTTCGGGACCGATGTCCCTTGCACCTAAGCCGGATCTGTGATCACCCAAGTCTCAGTGACTCGGGTAATCACAGCACGTGAGGAGTGCACAAAGGGGGTGGGGGGGGACGTCTACTGACATCCTCTCGGCAATTGGGGTCCGCACTATTGTCTTCATTCGGCTATAGCGTGGGCCCCTAGTGGTTAATATGCGGTGCACCCCCCCAGTTCTCAGGGAAAATACCACCAAACTCGCTATAAACTCGCTATCAGTGGCAGTTCCGGGGGGAGTTCTGATCAGGCAAATTGGGTGCTCTTGATCAAGGGTGGTGTTACACACTGTGTCTCCAGTTTCACTGTGTTTCTGAATTTGTGGTGTCTTGAAGCGGTGACACCTATCCCAAAATCAGGAGATGGTGTCTCCTCCAGCCCCTACCTCTTCACATTCCTCGCCAGTCAGCTGACCTGTAGTCTCTGCCCCCCAGCCATCCTGTGAACTGAATGGGCGGCTGCGAAGAGGCTGAGTGGGCAGCCACGGGCTCCAGGAGCCCAGCTGGGCAGCTGCAAAAAGGCTGGAAGAGCAGCGTGGGCTTCAGCAACAGCCCAGGTTTACGTGACCCCAGGCAAATTGTCATTAGACCCCCTCCTTCCAGGTTGAGAACCACTGCTCTAGGTGCAGGTTGAAAAGCAATGGGGATAGTGGACATCCCTGCCGAGTGCCATTAGTCATGGTGAAGAAAGGATGACATCTGAACCTGGGCCGTGATTTGTGAACATATAACTTCTAATGCTTTAAAAAAAGTGCCTCTAAAACCAAACAACACCAAGGTGGAGAACATGTATGGCCAACTTAACCTGTCAAAAGCCTTTTGTGCATCCAGGTTAAGGGCAAGGGCTGAGTGGGAAGATCTATTCAGGAGATCAATCAATTCTATGGTGTGGTGTGTGTTGTCCCCCGCATGCCTAGTCGGGACAAAGCCCACTTGATCTTTTGTTAATTTATGGATGAATTAAGAAAGTCTAGATGTAAGTATTTTGGTAAATATTTTGTAATTTAAAACCGCTATGGGCTTGTAATTATCTAGAATGGAGGGGTCCTTGCCAGGTTTAGGGATAATGGAGATATAGGAGTGTAAGAACTGGGGATGCAGGGTTTTTTCCTTTTAAACAGAGCACCATAAAGGGTTAACACATGGGGGGGACAGAATATCAATTAACGTTTTGTAATGGAAGTAGGATAACCCATCGGGACCTGCTGACCTATGGAGTGGAAGCTCCTTGATTGTATTTAAAAGTTCCTCTTCAGTTATAGCTGTTTTAGTTTAATTAGATCTGAGGAGGATAGTTTCGGTAGCATAAGGTAAGGAAAAAAAACTGAAAACACTAAGGTCATAAATTCGAATCCCATCCAAGCTAGCACCCTGTATGTTTCACTAGTGTTTTGATGTTACAGGGTTGCTGGCCTTATTACAAAATTTCTCTGGAGGAGGTGGTTGCAGGAGGACAAGAAAAACACTCTTGCTCCATGACCAAGGACAGAGCAGTGGGTTAGGGCATCCCTGTTGGGTCCGATGGAAGACTGGGTCCAGTTTCTCGGAAGGCTTTGGTTCAGTACCCTCTGCTCCCACCAGACAGTTTTTTTTTTTTTATCCCCCACAGATCCATACTTGCCAGCCTAGTTTTGGAAGACTGAGGGGTATTGTTGGATTCCTTGCTCAAGAGACTGAACTCCCTTCTGAAAGGGACCTGTGATTGTTTGCATCGTAGGAAAATTAACTATGGCATTTATACTGGTGTCGCGCATCTCAGAATATTGTCTGGCCCAGTTGCAGACACACGTTGATGCACAGTCAGTAAGGGGACGGGCAGCCCCCCCAAGTGGTGGGTGATGAACAACATGTCCAAGACTGTGTGATATCCCTCCCACAGAGGACTTGTTTGTCCTGGGCTAGAGGCAATTCTTGAATTGCATAGCGGACAGGAAGAGACCTTCCTGTGAAATAAAAGGGTGACACAGCACCCTATCTCATCTGATGACAGAAGTTATGACTTAACTCGGTGGAAACCTCATCTTGCAGTTGCAGGCACTTTCATCGGAATAGCCTATAGGGCGGTTAACCCTAGGATCTCTGGTTTCCTCCTATAAAACGTCCTCTTTGGGCCTAAACCAGTATAGGGTTGCCGCTCTTGGGTAGATGTCGCTCAGAGGTGGCATTTTCCCAGGTGTTGTGTTCTCTGTCCTGAGGGCTCTGGGAACCTGGTGGTCTGGCTACTAAGAGGGATCCCTTTAAGATTACATTTTATGCCCAATTTACCTGAGTTACGACAGCTGGACCAGTTTTAGGTCTGCAGTCTCCCAAGTAGGACCAAACTGTACTCATTGTAGGCCCAGGTGGGATCTTCCTTTGAACTTTGATTTATGTGTCAAAAAGGGGGTTTCCTACCTTGTTTTGCAGGGACTAAGGGTTACAATTTCTAGCCACTACCTGGGCAAGATGACATTGGCCAACATTCAAACAAGCCTATATGTAGGGAAATCTCGGAGAAGCTGATGCTACTCTGTGCCAGATCTGTGCAATGGCAACATGATTCAGCTCTCTGGCTGATCTTGCCAGCAAAGGGATCAGGCTTTTTGGACACAGAGTCCTGTATTCCCACCCTAAGGGTAAGTGCTTGCTTATCCTCTCATAGGTGGCTGTCCTGAAAAACGATATGGGAAAATTTGAGTTACTTACTGGTAACATCTTTTCCATTAGCCTTTCAGGACAGCACCGTGTACCCAATTCGGGAACCATCAAAAAAGGAAATTTTATGGTGTCTTGTGTCTCCCCAGCTGTCCGGAGTTGCTCTTGAAAGATGGAGGAGCCGGCGGGGAAGCATGCCTTTTTGAATCTAGGCTGGGTGGTCTTTCCTAAGAAGGGAGGAGCCTATGTCTCTCAAAGGTGGCTGTCCTGAAAGACTCCTGGAAAAGAAGTTGACAACAAGTAACTCTAATTTCTCAAATCACCTTTCAGGACAACCTTGGAGAGAGCGCAGCTTTGCCTCTTTTACAGTAAACACACACGGCCTTTTAAATCCCTCCTCTTCCACCAGGCCTCAGTTATTGTTTCCTCCGCCATGGTGGAAGCAACATGCTGGAACAAGGGAGCTGCCTTTTTTTTTTTTTTTTTTTTTCCTCTCCAAGGTTGGAGGGTAAAGGCTTACCTTAAATTTTCTGCCAGGAGTGCAGCGACCATCCCAACACCCCCACCTCAAGCAGAGGGTGTTCCAGAGTCTCCAGTCTCTCCTTCTAATGTTCTCAGGCCCCAGAAAAGGGGAGAAAGCTTCTAAAAGTACGTTGGGCAGATGGCTTAGACATGCGATTGGAGGCCTATCACGCTAAAGGAGAAATTACTCCCTCAGGTATTGCTGCTCACTCTGAGGTCAACAGCAGTTTCCGGGGCCAAAGGTGCTGGTGCTTCGCCTGATCAGATTTGTAAGGCTGCCACTTAGTCCAACTATTCAACATTTCTCCGGCATTATAGGTTGGACTTGCTGTATGCCACAGATCAAGCCTTTGGCAGAAAGGTACTGCAGGCAGTAGTCCCGCCCTAGAGTAAGTTATCCTCTCCAAGGTTGTCCTGAAAGGCCATTTGAGAAAGACTTAGACTTACCGGTGACGGTATTTCTAAAAGCCTTTCATTCAGGACAACCGCTATTTCCCTCCCTAATATATCTTGAGAAGTATTGGTTAAAAAGGATGTAAAGGTTCTTCTTTTTTTTTTTTTTTAAATGGGTTCCTTTTTTTTAGTTTAGTGCATTGTTCATTTTTTCTTTTCACTTTATTTTTATTTTTTTCTTTGCTTTCTCTTCTAAATGTTTTTTTCTTTGTCTGAATTTAGCACTTCCTGTTTTCTCCTCGGTAAGCTTGCCCCCATCATCCGAGCTGTTCTGGCTGGGGGTTAGTCAGCCAGAACAGCTTACTGAGGAGGAACAGGAAGTGGGAAATTCAGACAAAGAAAACAAAGAACATAAACATTTTAGAAGGGAAATCTAAGGAAAAGTTTAGTGAACCAACAATGCACCAACTTAAAGGAACCTATTTAGAAAATAAAAAACAAACCTTTACAACCCCTTTAACATGATTGTTGTAGTTCTTCTGTGCTTTGTTTTCCAGTTTGTTTGAGACCACACAATAACTGAGGCCATGGTCGAAGAGGGATTTAGGCTGCGTGTGGTTCCTGTAAAAGAGGCTGAGCTGCACTCTTTCCAAGGCTGTCCTGAAAGGCTCTTAGAAATACCGTCACCGGTAAGTCCCCTTTCACACTTGTATGACTTGTCCCACGATTTTGAACTGCAAAATCGCATGACAAGTCAAAGTTTCCTCAGGGTACAAGATGGAGTTTCTCTCTTGCCCACCGAACAGATTTTTTTTTTTTTTGCGGTGGGGCGGTTCAAGACCTGCTGATACGCGGGGTGATCATTCCTGTCCCAGTACAGGAACGGTTTGAGGGGTTTTACTCAAATCTGTTCGTAGTACCAAAAAGGGGGGGGGGTTGGGTTCGTCCAATCCTGGATCTTAGGGCCCTCAATTGCTTTGTGAAGGCACAAAGGTTCCGGATGGAGTTGGTTCGCTCTGTCGCTTGGATATCAAGGACGCATACTTGCATGTCCCCATATGCAACAAGCATCAGAGATGTCTGCGCTTTGCGGTCGGGGAAAACCACTAGCAATTTGTGGCTCTCATCTTTGGCCTGGCATCAGCACCAAGGGTGTTCACCAAGGTGCTCGCCCGATTCTGGTCCTACTAAGACAGCGTGGCATCGCTATCGTGGGCTACTTGGACGATCTTCTACTGAGGGCCACTTCCAGCTCAGAATTAGAGGTGAGTGTGTCTATAACCTGTCAGACCCTCCGACTTTGGGTGCTGAACACTCAGAAGTCCGTATTGGTGCAGACTCAACACCTAGTGTATCTGGGGTTGATTCTGTACTCAAATGAAAGTGTAATACTGCGCTAACAAGGAAGTGTAAATGGCAAGAAATAATAAGTCGGCAGCAGCTTAACCACTAGCCGACCAGCCACCGTCATTATACGGCGGCAGGTCGGCTCTCCTGGGCGAGAGCCCGTAGCTATACGTCCTATCGTATAGCCGCCACTAGGGGGCGCGTGCGCGCCGCCGGAGGCGCGCGCGCTCCCCCCCGACTCCCGTGCGTGTGCCCGGCGGGCGCGATCGCCGCCGGGCACACGCGATCGCTCGGTACAGAGCGGGGAACGGGAGCTGTGTGTGTAAACACACAGCTCTCGTTCCTGTCAGCAGGGGAAATGCTGATCTTCGGTTCATACAATGTATGAACAGAAAATCAGTGTTTCCCCTAGTGAGGCCACCCCCCCCCCACAGTAAGAACACACCTAGGCATACTTAACCCCTTCCCCGCCCCCTAGTGTTAACCCCTTCACTGCCAGTGGCATTTTTATAGTAATCTAATGCATTTTTATAGCACTGATCGCTATAAAAATGCCAATGGTCCCAAAAATGTGTCAAAAATGTCCGAAGTGTCCGCCATAATGTCGCAATACCGAAAAAAAAATCGCTGATCGCCGCCATTACTAGTAAAAAAAATATTAATAAAAATGCCATAAAAATACCCCCTATTTTGTAAACGCTATAACTTTTGCGCAAACCAATCGATAAACGCTTATTGCGATTTTTTTTACGAAAAATATGTAGAAGAATACATATCGGCCTAAACTGAGGAAAAAAAAAGTTTTTTTATATATTTTTGGGGGATATTTATTACAGCAAAAAGTAAAAAATATTAATTTTTTTTTAAATTGTCGCTCTATTTTTGTTTATAGCGCAAAAAATAAAAACCGCAGAGGTGATCAAATACCACCAAAAGAAAGCTCTATTTGTGGGAAAAAAAGGACGCCAATTTTGTTTGGGAGCCACGTCGCACGACCGCGCAATTGTCAGTTAAAGCGGCGCAGTCCCGAATCGCAAAAAGTCCTCTGGTCTTTGGGCAGCAATATGTTCCGGGGGTTAAGTGGTTAAAATGTGGAATAAACGTAAAAGGTTAAAAAAAAAAAAAAAGCTGAGCTACAATACAATGACTAAAATTTAAAGGGGTTGTAAAGGTGTTTTTTTTTTTTTTTCTAAATAAATGGGTTTCTTTTTAAGCTAGTGCATTGTTGGGTCACTTACTTTTTCCTTCGACTTCCCTTCTAAATGTTTTTTTTTTCTTTGTCTGAATTTCTCACTTCCTGTTTCTCCTCAGTAAGCTGTTCTAAATGACTTTCCACTGTTCGGATGATGGTGGAAAGCTTACTGAGGAGAAAAAGAAAGTGAGAAATTCAAACAAAGAAAAAAAAAACATTTAGAAGGGAAATCGAAGGAAAAAGTAAGTGAACCAACAATGCACTAGCTTAAAGGAACCAATTTAGAGAATTAAAGACAAACCTTTTATAACCCCTTTAAATTAAAGCCAATAGTATTTATGTGATTTGAAGTGATCCTCAATTGATCACTGATGAAAAAGTGAAATTTAAAATATATAAAAATAAAAAGCCACATAGGAAAAAGTCTATGAATACAAGTCCAATAGGGTTTTGAAAGTGAGAATAGGTCACACACTTGAAGGTGCCAGCAGAAGTAATGAATCCAACAATTCACCGCAAAGCACTCGTGATCCACCACCGTGAGGGTTTTGTGCTTACCAGAAATAGGCTGGCAAACAGCCTATGTGAGCAAAACTGCAGGTATCGGTCACACTCCTCCGGTTCGGACAATTGCTGGACACTGGATAAACTTCTATTACTCAGGAATCACCACCAAAAATATGTAAAAGGCTCACATAGCGGAATACAGTTAAACCATAGATGTTTATTAAAAAGAACAAAATATGCACTTACAATATGTAGATTAAAAGAAGCATAATAACAAGGGTGTTTGTGTAAAGAAGCCGGACGGTATACGAGCGCCCGTCCTTTTGCGGCCGGCTTTTGTCGTCATCGCAGGCTGAGGCCTGACGGATTCAATGATTTTTCTACTATGAGGAGGGCTCGGAAGTTATCCTCTAGGAAGATTTACTGTCGCACTTGGAAGGCCTACATATCCATTTGTGAGGAAATGAGGTGGAATCCACGTACTTGTTCAGTTTCCAGAGTCCTGCTGTTCTTACAGCGGTGGGAGGACCAAAAGCTTGCCTAAAGTACGATTTGAGGGGCAGATTTCTGCCCCGGCTGTCTTCTCCCCCCCCCCCCCCCCCCCCCCCCCCCAACGACCCCTGGCGGCTCACTCTCTGAGTACGTTTGTGCAGAGGGTTAGACATGTGGCCCCTCTGGTCCGTCCTCCACTACCACCTGAACCTGGTCTTCTCGGTGCTTCAGAAACCACCGTTTACGAACATTAGGGAAATTCCCTTGTTGCCGCTTTCTCAGAAAGTGGTCTTTTTGGTGGCTATTACGTCAGTTAGACGGCTTTCTGAGCTTGCAGCCTCTTCGTGCAAGGCTCTCTATCTGGTCTTCCACAAGGATAAGGTGGTGCTGCGTCCGCAGCATTCTTTTCTGCCTAAGGTCCATCTCAATGAGGACCTTGTACTTCAATCCGTGTGTCCTTGTCCGTCGCATCCTAAAGATGCAGCGTTTCATTCCTTGGACGTTGTCCGAGCTATGAGAGTATACTTGGCTGCTACCGCTCCGTTCCGGAGGTCAGACTCACTGTTTGTTTCGGTGGCTGTTCCCAAGAAGGACCTGGTGGTCTTGTTGGCCCCCATCTTGAGGTGAATCCGACTGATCGTGATTCAGGCTTGCACCATAAAGGGTTGGGCGCCCCCTTTTCTGTCACGGCATATTCGACCAGGGCAATAGGTGTTTCTTGGGCTTTCCGACATTAAGCATCTGTTTTTCCAGGTGTGTAAGTCGGCGACTTGGTCGTCCGTTCACACTTTCACAAAATTCTGATGTGAATGTATCTTCGTTTTGCTTCTTTCGGCCGCAAAGTTTTGCAAGCGGCTGTTTAGAGTTGCAACTCCTCCGTTGAGGAGCTCTATTTTTGTTTTGGGGTGAAGTTTGTTTTAATGCTGTTCCCACCCCTCGTTTTTTGACACTACTTTGGGATGTCCCGCTTTGTCAAGATCACTGCTGTGTCCGTCCATGAACAAAAGAGAAAATAGGATTTTTGTACTCCACCGTAAAAACCTTTTCGGAGTTCATGGCCGGACACTGCACTCCTCCATTTTGAGTTTGTACTGCTTTTTGATGAACTGAGCTGCGAGATGCAGAGAGAGGTTATTCCCAGAGGGACCACCCCCTGGGCGGTACTGTACTGTGTGTGATGTGTTGAACACTTTCTACAAGTTTCTGCCTAGTCGCTCCTGAATGAAGGCTAATACCCACTTTGTCAAGATTACTGCTGTGTCCGTCCATGAACTCGGAGAAAAGGATTTTACGGTGAGTACAAAAATCTATTTTTTTTATCTTTTTTTTTAACTGTTTCTTAAAGCGTAACTCTCTTGTTGAGGAAAAACATTCTCTCTTGGGTGATCTATGTACTTCACAAGAATTTTAACAAACTTTGTTGCAGATTCCTACCTTTTTGTTATTCTAAAGAAATCACTGTTTGTTCCTCTGTGCTGAGTGGGTCTAATGGATGTGGTTTCATAATTTATAAATCGGCTGCTGCACCTGTAAACCTCTGAGGAAAGCTGTTGGGCCTGCATTCTTTTAGCCGTGATTTCCTATTGCAAGTATTTCACCAAAAAATATTTTTGTTCCAGGAGATGCCTGAAATCTGACTTGTATCTTAGTATAGACTTCTGTGAAAATTGGTTAGCCACTCACACAGAAGCAAGAAAATAAATATTTAAAGGGTAACTCCACTTTCCTGGGGGGATAGCAAATGAAAAAAGATAGCATATACAATTGCGACACAAGTCATATTGCAATTGAAGGCTGTAATGAGACCCTGGCTCCCTCGCTTCTGCCCTCCCGACACTCCTCTGCTACTAGTGAATCAGCTTGCAGATTGCAACGTCTAATGGTTCGGTCATCCAAGGCTCCGGGATCCGAATTACAGCTATGTGCCATTCGAGATTCATTAGAACAAATACCAGGCAGGCTGTATGTAAGTTCAAACAGGAAGACCTCTGTTGGAAGTACACAACACTCTTTTTAAACAGAATTTGGAACATCCCGCCCCCAACAATCGCTTTCCTATTGGTCAATTGTAAAGTACATCGAGTTCTCCTTCAGGTCCTCTTAGGCATGCAAATGAGGACTTGAACATGAGTAGGGGTGCAACGGATCAAAAAACTCACGGATCGGATCGATCCTCGGATCAGGAGTCACGGATCGGATAATTTTCAGATCAGTAAAAAAAAAAAAAATGATTTATGAAAAAAAGTCGGATTCAAGTCTGGGCTCTAGCTGGGCCAATGGCTCTATATGGTAATGTCCACCATTGCCCCCCCCCCCCACTCGTCACTGTAATGTCCACCATTGTCCCCCACTCGTCATCACCATCACTGTTCCAGACCAGTCCAACATTGCCCCCACACTAGTAAAGAACACTGTGAGTCTCCGTCCTTCATAGCAGCGCTCACTGTTCCCCCTCAAGCTCCACGCGTTCATCCTGATTCCCAGAGCGCCGCCAATCCGGTCAGCTGATGGTTTTTAATACCCATATTATAAGTGCAGTTAAAATATGACAGTGCAATGTTAAAAACTAAAAAGTGTTTGTTGTTTAAACAGTTAAATATGCCAGCATTGGACTCCGCAGATACCTTCAGTCTACAACTTAGCAATCACCAACACTTGTGTAAAAGATAATATTCCGCTAAATTCATATAATCTAGATTTTCAATAAACCAGAACAAAAACCTGAGTGAACATGTGTAGACGCATTTTGAAGCAACATACTATTGCAAAGCAAAACCTCTTTGTCATTTTTGTAGTCAGTGTGTAGAAATTGCAGTTTATATTTCAGACACTAGGGGGAGTTGCTGAATTTTGACAGATGGTTAAGCAGACATGCATAGCTATAGGGAGTTAATAGCTTTGAGCTGTTGTTTGTTATTGCCGATCTGTGATTGGTTGGGGTGGAGCAAGATGGCCGCCGCTCCGGAGCTAGGCCGAAGCCGGGGACTTTCCTACGGCCGAGGCTCCGGAGCGCTCCGCGGATCGCGCCGATCCGAACGGGATGACCCGTTCGGATCACGGATCGGTGAGGATCCGTTGCACCCCTAAACACGAGTCAGCAGGGATTGGTCCGATAGCTTGAATGGAGGGACTGTTATGTGTATTGAGACGGAAGCCCCAGGGGCAATCAATGTACACAGTAGCCAGACACAGAACAATGGAGTCGTCTGGCCTTAAGACAGAGCAGAAGATCCCCCACTGTGTAACAGATTTCAAAGAGATACCCTTCAGCATTCCAAGGTCCATGACAAAGGCTATTGCATAATTATCTTTCCTTTACAATCAGCAGCTCTGTAATTTTCTGAAATTGCAATGCAATATGGCTACCTGGAGGTGTTCTGTCTACAGTATGTGTACAAAATGCCCTCCAGAAACATAATTTTCTCTCTATATAGTAATATGCATGTTTTATAGTGCCGGCCCTATGTTTGCGACATGGTTATAAAGTCACATCTGTTACAATATCTTATCCTCTGCTTTAGGAACATAAATACAGTGTGCACATTTTTTTTTATAACAATAAAAAAATAAAGCAAAATGCCTTCTTTACCTAGCTCTGTGTGGTCACATGTCCTTGTGCTGTTCTCCTTGATCTAGGAAGTACCTTGGGGGGGGGGGGCTGAGATTCCCCTCTGGCGTATGCAAGCTAGCAGAAAGACATGTGACCACACAGCAGAGCTGGGCAGAGAAGGTATTTAGCTTTTATAATGATCAAGTACAGCGTGTGTGAAACGGAGGATAAACGTATTGAATAACAGATGTTGCTTTACAACCACAGGAGCAGCTGCAGCAGAAAACTTAATAAAGGCAGGAGGGAAGGGGCAGGGAAGAGATTGTGTCACACACGGCAGGATGATGGAGGCGGGTAATCTGACCATGCCATCGGGGATCAGCAGCCATAAGCTGATAAGCGTGGTCAGTACACACAGGGAATGCAGGAACAGGAAGGATCAACCAGGTATTGTACAACATGGAAAGGGACATGGCAAAAGCACTGTGCTATAACTCGTGCCTTTAGGTGACGGACGCTTTTTTTATTTTTTTGCTTTGATTTTGTTATGTTTTACAACCACTTTAAGCACTGTTACTGTCTTCATTGCAATCTTATTATTTTTGTCTTTTAAGATCAAGATCTGGTGAAATGGACAAAATTAAAAGGGAAACGAGCCAGAAGAAATCTTTATCTGACTCTGATCAAGATGACCGATGCAACACAGACGGAGAGAGAAAATCGTCATCTACGTGCTCACTATCTTCTGTGTCTTCTTCATCACCAGCAAGGTCACAGAGCCCAAAGGGGATTTCTTTTGGAGGTCTTGCTCTGCAAGATTGTTTGAATCTAAAAGATGAAAACAAGAAAAAAAAGGAGCTTATGAAAGCTATGGAAACGCCAGAGGAAAAAAGAGCCAGGCGTTTAGCCAAAAAAGAAGCCAAAGAGAGAAAGAAACGGGAGAACATGGGCTGGGGAAAAGAGTACATGGGGTACACGAATACGGATAACCCATTTGGAGATAACAACTTGCTAGGCACTTTTACCTGGAGCAAGGTTAGATTTACAAATTTTGCTGTCAATTTAAAAGTTGTACAAAGGCACACCTGTGTGATGAATACCTATACTAATAGGTATTAGGAATACCTATACTAATTGTTGTAAAGGTTTTGTTTTTTATTTTCTAAATGGGCTCCTTTAAGCTATTGCATTGTTGGTTCACTTACTTTTTTCCTTCAATTTCCCTTCTAAATGTTTTTTTTTTTATCTTTGTCTGAATTTCTCACTTCCTGTTCCTCCTCGGTAAGCTTGCCCCCATCATCCGAGCCATTCTGGCTGGTGGTTAGTCGGCATGCTTGCTCCCCCTCCCTTGGGGCTACATCCCTGCGGGGAGACCTTATGTTCACAGCCACGCATTGCATGTGTGGGGCAGTGATGAGCAAAACCGAACATCGTACAAGAAAAAGCTATCAATGACGTTGTGATGCGATTCAATCACTAAGACATACATAAACCATAATTAATGAAATGGCATACATTATCGTTTGGGGGGGGATGGTGTGGGGACATTGTCCGCAGTCTCTGACCATCTCCTCCTAGTATTTTGGGGGAGTATGGAGCTCCTCTTTAAATTGTCTGCTGTGTTTGTTCTTGTAAAAAAAGAAAAGATAAAATCAAAAAAGCGCATGGGCAGTAACCGCGATGCATTGCGTAATCAAATCGTTGACAGGATAATCGAATCGTGAGACCAGTGACGACACGCTCAGCTACATTTTTGTGTGTGTATATATATTTACAAAATACTCCTGAAAATAAAATGGAACCCCTCAAGGCAGTGCAATACAAAAGACAAAATAAGCCTAGTTTGTTTTTTTTTTTTTTTAATTCATATTTTTTTCTGGTCAGTTCCCTATTGTTTATCCCATATACTGACATGCTGTATTGCTTTGTAGTTGTCAGTATACTTTTTTTATTTCAGATTATTTTAACTTTTACACATAAGGGAACACGGCAGTGTGCCTTTTTGGCTTCACGCCAGGAACCCTACTGCACATGCGTGAGGCCCGGCTCCTCTCTCCTATTGGCCTTGACTCCCGAAAGTAGGAAAGGACACCTGTCAGACTATGCCCCCCCCCCCACCCCCGAAAGGTGGCAATTGTGGCACTGAGGGGGGGGGGGGAAATCAGATGAGCGGTTGAAACTCTGCTTTGATTTTAGTGTGTGTGCGTGTGTGTGTGTGTGTTTGTTTTTTTTTTTGTTTTTTAAACTTGGATTTAGCTGCACTATGTGGAAGCCTTCCTCCCCTTTTTCTTCTTCTTCTTCTTCTTCTTCTGCACATCTAAATGGGACCTTACTATGATTGTTTTTTTTTTTTTTTTTTTTTCATTCAAAGTCTTTTATTGAAAGATTTAAAGATAATAACAAAAAGATCATACATACAATGAACTTTTCATCGCAGACGCAGCTGGATAAAAACACCTGAAGGATTGCCAAAAATCAGGTTATGCATTCGAATAGAAACAATACGTTTTCAAACAGGCCTAGCTCCCTGGGAGCAACAGAGCCAACCAGGTGCTATACGTTCTGAAATAGCAAGCAAACTTTGTGGTATTGTATGCAGTGAGTGGCAATTTGACTTCACATAACATTGCGACTACGATTGCATCAACAAATTCTGTTGTGGATCATATGAAAACGGGAGCAGTAGCTGCAACCGCTCCATCTGAACTTTCATAAGAGAGGGTAGGAATTAGGTGTAGTAATGAAGAAGAAGAAATACAAAGGGATAGGGAGGGGGAAGGATGGGGGGGGGGGGGGGAAGACTCAGTGGTACTTGAAATATACGGCCACGCTGCTGAAGAGGTCCTCCCAGGGAATTACCCCGTCATCGCCATCTCGTATTCCCGTGAGTACCTAAAAGAGAACCAGTGTTGCCAGGTATCGTGAAAGCTCTCGACCGAACCCCTGTCCTGAGCCAAGGTATCTTCCATCTCACAGACCTCAGCTACTCTATGGAGCCAGTCGGGGATGGTCGGAACCTTTACAGAGTTCCAGTGTAGGGGTATTAGGGATTTGGCTGCGTTTAAGAGGTGCATGGTCAAGGACCTCTTATATCGTGTCAACGAGAAGGAGGACAAGTGTAATAAGCTGCAAGCGGCATTCAAGACTAGTTTGGTTTCTGTGATTTGTTTAATTAGGCGATGTGTCTTCTCCCAGAAGGCAGAGATCGAGGGGCAGCTCCACCAAATGTGGAGCAATGTGCCCCTCTCCGTCTGGCACCTCCAGCATGTGTCTGGCCTCTGAGGATTCCATTTATGGAGCCTGTCAGGGGTGTGATACCACCGCGTTAGGAGCTTGTAACTCGTTTCTTGGAGTTTGGTGCTGATTGAACATTTGTGTGCAAGGGTGCAGGCATACCTCCACTGTTTCCCCGAGATTTCCATCCCGAGGTCCTCCGACCACTTCTCCCTGTGTCCGGCCGTCTCCGTACCACCAGTATGCTGTAGCCAGTAGTATGTCACTGAGGTAGTCTTGTCTAGGGGGGACTGCGAGCTGCAAACAGACTCCAGGTCAGTCAGTGGTCTAATGAGGTCTCGTGTGTTCCCGAGTTTGCCTAGGTAACTGCAGAGTTGAAAGTAGGTCCATAATTTCAAATTGGGGAGGTTGTGTGCAGACTTAAGAGCTGACCAGTCTCTAAGTTTGTCCCCTACAAAACACTCGCCTGCCAGCAAAGGGGTACGCGTGGGAACCCTCCTAAGAGTCGGGTTACACATGCCCGGGACAAAGTCGGGGCTGTCCGCCAAGGGCGTAAGGGGGCCAGGTGAGGTGGAGATCCCCCTCCGTCCTGCGAGAGTGTGGAAAACTTCCAATGTGGCGCCTGTTACAGGGTGTCTACGTAGGGAGCGGGGGTAAGCGTGTCTTGGGATCCACAGGGAAAATTTTAAGAGGGATCGGACAGAGCTCCGTTTCCAAAGCCACCCAATCCTTCGTAGTCCCATGGCAGTGCCAGTCAATGATCCTGGCAAGGTGTGTCGCAGCGTGGTAGTTTTTAAAGTCAGGGAGACCCAACCCGCCCAGCTCTTTAGGTTTCATCAGGGTGGACAATTTAATTCTGGGCTTCTTACGGTTCCACAGAAATCTTAGTAGGAGTGCATTCCGGGAAGTAAAGAATCGGCGAGGAATCTGAACTGGTAGGGTACGCATTAGGTAGAGAAACCGCGGGAGTATAACCATTTTAATAATGGATGCCCGGCCAAACCAGGAAAAGTTTCCTTTGTCCCACTGGGTAAGGTCCTGTTAAGTTTTTAAGGAGAGGTGGGAAGTTTTTTTCAAAAGTGTCTGAAAGTCGAGGTGTAAGCCAGGTTCCCAGATATTTAAGGGCCCCTGGGTCCCAGCGGAAGGAGGAGTGGGCTTTGGTCATCTCTAACAGTCTGTCCGGTAATGAGATATTTAATGCCTCTGATTTGGTATAGTTGATTTTCAGGTTTGACACATAGCCATAGTGTGAGAATTCTTTCAGTAGATTGGGAAGTGCAATGTGTGGGCCTGTTAAGAAAAAAAGGAGGTCATCGGCGTATGATTGTTTTTTGTGCTCCTCATTCTGATCTGAGTGTATTAGTATAGATACGCTATTATAAACTATTACTATTAAATGCGGTTTGGTCCCCCTATTTGTATATGTGAAGCGTCATGGTGAGCTGGGTCATCCTTGATCCCTGAGCGATGCCTGTCATGTGAATACATAGGCAGGTTTACATTGTGTTGCCCAACTGCATAAGTCATTGATAGACTATACTTCCTGGTCATGTGAGATGGGTCGTGTGGCCGCTTACTGGCCTATTATCACACAAGACTGGGTGGCTTTGGTGTGGTGGGTCAGCCCATCTTTATCACATGACGCTACTGAGCTTTCTAGACAGGTGGGCGTCGCCTTGTCGCAGAGCGCCGGCCAGCCAATTACATCTTCTCAGATCTGGCTCGCATGTAGGTGAATCGGTGAGAGGCTTGGAACGCAAACTGCGATGTGATATGCACAGCGGGTGATGACCTAATACGGCGGCAACACAATGAGGCTTTCTTTCAGTTACACTTTCTGCATTCAGGTACATAGCCGATATAGTGTAACTGTGCGAAACCTGTCAACAAAAATTTAAAGTCTCCCTAAATTTTCAGCCGCAAAAATTGGTATCATATATCCACCGTCCCAATTTCTAAACCTCTGCATCGCCCGGAGAAAAACCCATATCGATCGACCTCTAGTAGATGGCGTGCTCAGCTGTACACACCATGCTTACTTTATCTACCTTGTGATCACAATTTTGTACACGATTCTGATGCTATGTATTTACTGGGGTGTTTCCCCCCCCCCCCCACTTTAATACTTATTTATTTATTTTTTCTCATGGTTTCTTAGCTCATGTTGTCTCTACCCGGTTTGCATCATCTGTGGTTTATGCTTTGCCCATTTATTTATATAAAAGTGCGCTTGTAAGACCGCTGCGCAAATACGGCGTGACAAAGTATTGCAACGATCGCCATTTTATTCTCTAGGGTGTTAGGATAAAAAATATATATGTTTGGGGGTTCTAATTAGAGGGAAGAAGATGGCAGTGAAAATAGTGAAAAATTACATTAGAATTGCTGTTTAACTTGTAATGCTTAACTTGTAATACCAACGGCCACCACCAGATGGCGCCAGCTCACAAAAAGTCGCCAGGACCCTATTTCTAGTCGCCATGGCGACCTGGCGCCCGGGATTTGTCGAGCCCTGGAGTATATGGCAATTTTATCTGGGCGGGCTGTACCCCGAGAATAGCCAAATCCAAACTACAGCTACCGTTAATGATGGGGGGACTCTCCCTACCCCGTTTCCGCCAATACTACTGGGCAGCATTATTTGTGACCACACGCTGTTGGTTTCGCAGACGGTGTTGAATCCAGCGGTCACCCTAGAGGCAGCTATTCTAGGATCATATGCTGCGCTGAGTAACCTTGTGTTTAGAGGGCCGAAGGCACATGCCACTATGACCACGTCCATGAAAACCATAGTTATGGATCTTTACATCTGTTCCCAGACCCTATGTTTCTATCAGATGATCTCCCCTATGCTCCACTATGGGGAAATCCACGATTTCCACACCTGCAGAGGGTGCCTGACCCCAGCATGTGGGCCAGATTTGGAATTGCTAAGATTCAACATATGATGCCGACTGGTACCCTCCTACCGTATGATACCCTTAAGACCACGTTAGTTACCCTCTTGGATGTTATTTTAGGTTCCTGCAGTTGCGCCATGCTATCCAGGCACAGTTTCCCCAAACCCCAACAGTTGCTTCCCACAGAATAGAATCTTACCTGTCGTCCCGATATGCAGACCGAATCCTAAAACGTGCAGCTCTTCCATCGCTGGCAGAGCGACATTCCAAACCTGTAGTCGGATGACTGGGATGAGGGGATCCAACAATACATTCCGCTGATGATTTCTGCCAGAGACAGACAGATATATACAGCTTAAGTTTTTACACACGGCTTAATACACCCCTCAAAGGCTGGCTAGAATTTACCCGTCACATTTGGACCAGTGACCCAAATGTCTGACTGAGGTGAGGACCTTCATACATGTAGTGTGGACTTGCCCTATAATTCAGGACTTCTGGAGAGGAGTGGTGACTGAGATTAATGAAACTGGTGGGCTGCGGGTTGATACTGATCCTAGAGTCCTTCTCCTGGGAGTATGCGACAGTCACGCCCAATAGACACAAACAGTTTTTCTTCTACTCAGCCTTTTATGCCAGGAAGACCGTTTTGTGCAAATGAAAATTGGCAGATCCGCCGACGGTCTCACAGTGGAGGTCAATGATTAATCAGGCATTACGCCTTTATAAATTAACATATATTAGCCGATAATGTCCCAAGAAATGTAAAACAATCTGTGGGGAATGGGTCAAGAAATGGCCAAATACCAATTAGGCCTCTTATTGACGGAGGCTGTGGGCCTGATGTGCTGCTCTACTTGAGCCCTGGTTCACACTGGGATGCGGGAGTGAAGCCGTGCGAGTTCAGCTGAACTCGCACGATTTCACTCCCGCCGGCAGTCCCGATTTCGGCCGCGATTTAAGAGACATCTGTGCAGGTTTCTGCACAGATGTCTATGTAAATCGCGGCCCGAAATCGCAAAAAGTAGTACAAGAACTACTTTTTGAAATCGGTGCAGCGCCGCAGATGCGGCGTCGCACCGATTAGGACGGCGCCATTGCCGACAATTGGCGGCATTTGAGATGCGATTTCACATGTGAAATCGCATCTCAAATCGAATGAAATTGCACCCAGTGTGAACCTGGGCTAAGTGATATTTCTGATGTCTGCTACCCCCCTCCCCCCCTTCACTCCTGATCCTTTTCTGTCTTCCTCCCCCTCTCTGTTTGTTTCTCTCCCTGTTTTCCCCTCTCCTTCCAGAAGACTTCAAAATCCCACCCTCTCCTCTTTGGTGGGCCACCTGCTTTTAATGTACCTTATTATCCCTATTGTAACTACCTTAAATTACGTACCTTGGAATCATAGCTTCAATGTTTTTTTTTTTTTTTTTTTTTTTTTTTTTGCTTGGATTAACGAACATGCACTTTTGTGAATCTTGCTTTGTATACCACTATATTGTGTACTTTTTTTTTTTTTTTACATATACCGTATTTATCGCGGTATACCGTGCACCCCTAAAATGGCCCCCAATCCTGTGGGAAAAGCTTTTTTTTGTACTTACAGTTTTGGTGTCTTGCGCGGCGGCCTCGTCGGCTTCGGGTGTCCTCCTCGGCGGGTTCGGGTGTCCTCTTCGGCGGGTCCGGCGTCCTTCTGCGGCGTCCTCCCCGCTCATTTCCCGCGCCGAGTTTGAATACTGCGCCGACATATACAGAGCGCAGTACACTCGTGTATTGTCGGCAATGCTCGGCTACCCGCGCTGACGTCCTGTACGTCCAGGACGTGAGTGCGGAAGGAGCCGAGACTGCCCGACTATACCCGAGTGTACTGCGCTCGGTATATGTTGGCGCAGTATTCAAAACTTGTCGCGGGTATCGGCGTATACCGCGCACCCACGATTTTGCCCTGATTTTCAGGGCAAAAATGTGCGCGGTATACGCCGATAAATACGGTAAATAAAAAAAAGCGACACCGAAAGGGCCTCTGTTGGTGGGACGCCCCCCAGGTCTCATTAGGCTCCTTTTGAAGTCTCTAATGGGTCCTAGAGGGGGTCTCTCTCTCTAACAGAGACTTTCTAATGGACACTGTTAAAGAGCCCCCCCTCCAGGTCCCATTAGACTCTGTTGCAGTCTGCACTGATGGGGTTGCCCGTGCAGCCCTGTCTTAAACAGGAGGGGGTGTAGCCTTGATGGGTCTCCTGACACTTGCTGAGAAGACAGAGCAGCCAGAGCGATGGCACAGGTCGGGCTGCATTTCATGGGCACTGGTAAATATTTTAGTACACCATTTGGTTAAGAAATATATTATATATTCTTTTCCTCCTCCTAAAACCTAGGTGCATCTTATGATCAGGTGCATCTTATAGAGCGAAAAATATGGCATGTCTGCATATTTTGTCTTTTTTTGGTATTGCACTACCTTGAGAGCCGGTTCACACTGGGGCGACCTGCAATCCGACTTCAGGTCGCCTCAAGTCTCCACAAGTCGCGCTGTCCAGAAAAGCAATGGAAGTGAATGGGAGCCGTCTTAATACACACTACAGAAGTCGCTCCGACTTCAGAAAAGGTTCCTGTACTACTTCAATCAGACTTCTAGGCGACTTGTACCCATTGATTTCAATGCAAGTCATCTCCAAGATATTTTTTTCACTTCCAGGGTTTTTCCTTGAATTTTATATATTTAGCGCTTTAAACTGCACCTTATATTGAGCACATACCCCTGGACATCTATCTTGGTGTACACATATATTTTTTAGCGCTGCATCTCCCCCGTCTAATGCACTTCTGTATTAAAAATTGTTTTTTATTGGTGCACCAAATGGACATTTTTTGGTACCAAAAATGCAGGATAGACTAATTCCTCGATTAATCGTTAATTTCTCTTTCGTCCATGGACGGACACAGCTCCGTATCTTGATTTGTGGGTTATGTTCCTGTTCTATAGGAGTGGACTAGGCAGACATGTTGAGTATTAAAAAAAAAAAAAAAAACTAACTTTATAAAGCTAAACAGCCCCGCCCAGGGGGCGATCCCTCTGGTCTTAACCCCTCACCCTGCACACAGCAGCTCAGTTTTTATTTTCTGCCTAGTAAAGAAGGACCTGGCTCCCTTTTGGGCCCATGGTCCTGAAGAATTTTTTAGTTTTATTTGTTCATATTTTTTTTGATCCTGAGAGCTTCTATAAACTGCTGGCTGGGTGACAGGCTGGATAATGTAGATCCTTGTAGTCTCCCCGGTCATTGAGCGTGCGAAGGCTTTTAGCTATGCGCTGGGTCGGCCATGGCATATCCCGTTTGCTCCAGGGGTAGCTGGTGAGCTTATGCTCTAGGGCTCACATATGACTGGGCTACTGCTGTCCATGTCAGTGAGCCATGGCCGACAGCCACTCTGTACTGCTCGGCTGTGGGTCTGTCTGGAACAGCTGGGCATTCCTGGGGTGGTCAATAGGGGGACTCTTGACCTCCCTTTCCTATCTCCCTGCTCCTTCCCTCCTTCTCATGCATGCCTGAGCCTGCTGTGTGTATGACCGGGGTGTACCTGCGGGGGGGCTCCGGGTCCTGGCGGGGTGCTGCGGCTATGTCTGGGACCACTCAGTCAGGGTGTTATGCTTTTAATGGGCCTCCGCTCGGGGGCCACTGTGTTGTCTGGCCTTTTCGTCCACATCAGTGGTGCTCGGCGCAATGCTGGAAAGCGCCACTGCCATTTTCTTGTGGCCGCGCTGAGGTTATTATAATGCTGATGGCAGCCATTTTTGTTGTGGCTGCGCTGTGATGCATATAGTTACAGCGGACGGCTATTTTCTAGAAGCCGCACTCTTTTTACATGAGGCGGCCATCTTTGTGTGTTTTTATTTATTTATTTATTTATTTATTTATTTATTTATTTATTTATTTATTTATTTTTTCCCGATGGGTTTTGGCCTCTTGTGCTGGAGTGGCTTTCTGAACAGCGCGAACGGCACTGTTTACCTCGCAGACACCGGTGTGGGAGAGCGGACCGCGGAGCTGAGCAATTGCCTTGTCAGGGTGGTGAGTCCCCTGGGTAACCCCTGGTCAGCAGGAGCAAGGAGGGTGGGCCTTTCTTATTGTATACCTTGACTTAGTCCCTGAGCCTTGTCAAGTGAGCGGGTCAGCATGGGGTTAGAGGCTTGCATTTCTTCCCCAGACATTCCGGTGGTAGCAGCCGGGGGCCCTGGGGGCGCTTTGTCGGCGGTCCTGGAATCATTTGTTGCCAGGGTTGAAGCCACGTGTGGGCATATGGGGGGGGGGGGAAGTTCTGACTCGGACTTGGGCTTGGCTGTGGCACGGGACCCCTGTTCTGATGGGTCAGAGACTGACCAGGACCATTCGGATAGTGAGGAAGACTTAATATCCGGGTCAACGCAGGACAAGGCACTCGGAGCACTTATCACTGCAGTGTGGGAAACCCTCAAGCTTGAGACTTCTGGGATACACGCGGAGCAGAAGTGCGTCACGCGTTGTGGCTGGGCCGTTGAACCGCAGGGAAATAGAGGCGTGGAACGCACGCCGCTCTAGGAGCAACACTAACGCTGGTGAGCGGCTGACACGCTCGACACTGCCAAGGGGACTCGGTGCCGGCAGAGGCACTTTTCTTCTAAGTGTACCACTGTTTTTATTAAAACTTCTTTGACATACTACACCATGATGAGCCCCTTGTTTTTGAGACATTAAGGAACCTTTGTGAGAGGGAGGAGGAGGACAAACCTAGTGGCCATCAGAAAAGCAATAACTTGAGGCCTTTTGTTGTTCTTGGACTGGTGAGTGTTCAATCTAGCAGTTGGTGATGGTGGCACATGTTCATCGGGTGGAAGATAAAATTGCACCTTTTATAATATTCATAATAAATTCACCACAAGGAGCACTACTAGCAGTGGACTTTTTTCCTATTGGGATGCATTGTGAATTGGATTTTTCTTTGCTGTTTCATATTGAAAATTGTTTGCCGTTTTCATATTGAAATTTCAGTTTTTTTTTTTTTTGCACATTGTATATTTTGATATAACTTATGGTATTTTGATAGTATTTATGCACATATGGTTTCTCATACATCCTTTAAATGTATCTTTTGCACATGTTTTATAATTTTGTATATAGTTTGGCACGTTTTTATTTGCAGTTTTGCACATAACCTAGTATATAGCTAGGGATCTAATGGCATTTTTTTACAAATCACATATTTTTTTTTTAATATCACAACTTTAATTTTCTGGATTGGCGCAGTAACATTTTTCTTGATATATTTATTTTGCCTCCTTTTTTGAGGTACATACGGTACTGCAGCAGATCACTTTTAGTTATCCTTTCTTACGCCTGTAACACCCACATTATTTCAAGCATGAGGATATTGCTGAGGTGTTTGTCCCTTTTGGGTCCCATAAGCCGGCCCGCACTGAGTTTTTACTTTTTTATGACTTATTTTGACAAGTTCATAGACCAGGAATGGGAATGTAGAATGTGTGGTAATCTCTTGCGCAACTGTGAGTAGATAGTGAATGATTGAATGGAGTAAAAATCTCCAAAGTGGCAATGTCTAAAGTGTTCACTGCACACATGAAGTATAAAAAATGGTAATGGTGATATTGCGCTCAAGACAAATAATAATACTTACATACAGGATATCAACATAAGATACCAGATTAATGTGAAAGGTGTAGACTATAAACAGTGAATGATAAAGGAGATAACTGAGGGCTAGTTTTTGGACTTTTTAGGCACAGTTTGGTTGGTCAGAATATATTCACACAAGGAGAGATTTTCTCTAAAAAGTTTTTTTTGTTTATTTAGGTATAAAATATCATAATATATATAGAACAAGGGAAGGAGTAATTGCCGTTTCCAGCAAAGAACTATCTGAAAGGCTAACTGAGCAAGCCTATCCATCAGCATTAACAGGAATCATACACAAAGTAACAATGTATCCACAATGAAATTGAACACTTTCAAAAATATGAAATAAAGTGCATAAATATAATTGGTAATCCTGTCAAGTTATGGAAATGCAGGCAGGGATATGTCTGCGGTGGTGTGGCTTGCTGCGTTGGTAGACTCGACCGGTTTCGCGCTTTGACAGCGCTTCCTCATGGAGTCAGCAATGTGGTTTTGAAGATAGTATTTGTTAGTATAGGAATTAATCCATGAACGATACGTATTGAGCATAGGAGTTTCCTAGCAACAATAGAGGAAAAAGGTAGACTATGTCCGGGCTGCTGGACGTATTATAAGAAGTATAAAAACGACCCAAAATAAAAATAATAAAAGTCTTCAATGAAGGAGGGTAGAGCCTAAAGGAAAGGAGAGAAGGGAGAGGGTAAACAATCCCCTCTGTCAGTCCTCAATGGATGCTAAACTTCCTGGTAGCAGAAGTGAGGATAGTAACCAAGTCTGGATGCCGGCTGGAAGCCAGATATTCAGGCAGAAATAAGCCTGGTTATGGTAGTGCAGCAGCGACCTCCTCCACAAGTCTCCCGAGAGACTGCAGCTATAAACAGTGAATACTAAGAAGTGTATCAAAAATGAACAAAAAATACAAAATTGGTGGCTCAAAAGAATATTAAATGGATGTGTGTGTGTGTGTGTGTTATATATATATATATCTATATCTATATCCACAATCCATCAATGTGACATGAAATCCACTAGGAGTGCACATAAATTCCACTTAAAGTGCAAATGCTATATGGGTGTCTTTCACATCAATCTGGTATCTTATGTTGATATCCTGTATGTAAGTATTATTATTTGTCTTGAGCGCAATATCACTATTACCTTATTTTTATATGGGAATGGCCGCAGTGGTCCTTTTTGGGACCTAAACGCATGGCGATCCGTTACACTTTTGAGGAGAGCCTTCTGAAAAAATGGGCATCTCCCCCAGTTGTGGACCCCCGGTATCTAGTATTCTTTGCTAAATCAAGATTTTTATTTATTTTTTCCCACAAAATTGTCATATTGGTAGGGTTTTTTCTCACACACAGCATTTGCATACCACAAATTGCACCCCAAAACACGTTCTACTATTACTCCCGAGTATGGCGATGCCACATGTGTGAGACTTTTACACAGCGTGGCCACATACAGAGGCCCAACATGAAGGGAGCACCTTCAGGCGTTCTGGAGCACCCAAGCCAATTCTGACATTTTATCTCCTACATGTAAAAATCATAATTTATTTGCTAGAAAATTACATAGAGCCCCAAAACATTGTATATACTTTTTTAGCAAAGACTCTAGAGAATACAATGGCGGTCATTACAACTTTTTATCTTGCATGGTATTTGCGCAGCAATTTTTCTTTTTTTTTTTTTTACTTTTTGTGCTTTAAAAAACGTAAAGTTAGCCCAATGTTTTTGCATAATATGAAGGATGAAATTAAGCTGAGTAAATGCCTAACATGTCACCCTTCAAAATTGCACACTCTCGTGGAATGGCGCCAAACTTCACTACTTAAAAATCCCCATAGGCGATGCTTTAATTTTTTTATTCGTTACATGTTTTGAGTTAGAGGAGGTCTAGGACCAAAATTATTGCTCTTGCTCCAACATTTGCAGTGATACCTTACATGTGTAGCTTGAACACCGTTTTCATATGTCGGCGGGAATTGCGTATGTGGTCGCTTTTGCATGCTTTAAAATCTCCATATGCAACTGTAACAGTATGGCCCGTGGGACCCAGAGGCTCTTGAAAGATGTGGGGTACTCCTGTTTCAGCTTCACCAATGACTCATGCGTCTAGGGTCATCCTATGTCCACTAGGGGCATAGGATGACTGAGAAATTATATCATGGATTTCATGAGATGGGACAGTAAGGATAATTCACAATGTATTGCAGGATATCTTGTAGGGCTGCGCATCTTCACCGGTCTCACGATTCGATGCGATTACGATTATCAAGTCCACGATTCGATTCGGCGATGCATCACGATTGCAGCTCAAGTGCGCATGGCTCCCCCCCCAAAATACTAAAGGAGATGATCAGAGACTGCGGACATGCTACAGGAGATGATCAGAGACTGCGGACATGCTACAGGAGATGATCAGAGACTGCGGACATGCTACAGGAGATGATCAGAGACTGCGGACATGCTACAGGAGATGATCAGAGACTGCGGACATGCTACAGGAGATGATCGGAGACTGCGGACATGCTACAGGAGATGATCGGAGACTGCGGACATGCTACAGGAGATGATCGGAGACTGCGGACATGCTACAGGAGATGATCGGAGACTGCGGACATGCTACAGGAGATGATCAGAGACTGCGGACATGCTACAGGAGATGATCAGAGACTGCGGACATGCTACAGGAGATGATCAGAGACTGCGGACATGCTACAGGAGATGATCAGAGACTGCGGACATGCTACAGGAGATGATCAGAGACTGCGGACATGCTACAGTAGATGATCAGAGACTGCGGACATGCTACAGGAGATGATCAGAGACTGCGGACATGCTACAGGAGATGATCAGAGACTGCGGACATGCTACAGGAGATGATCAGAGACTGCGGACATGCTACAGGAGATGATCAGAGACTGCGGACATGCTACAGGAGATGATCAGAGACTGCGGACATGCTACAGGAGATGATCAGAGACTGCGGACATGCTACAGGAGATGATCAGAGACTGCGGACATGCTACAGGAGATGATCAGAGACTGCGGACATGCTACAGGAGATGATCAGAGACTGCGGACATGCTACAGGAGATGATCAGAGACTGCGGACATGCTACAGGAGATGATCAGAGACTGCGGACATGCTACAGGAGATGATCAGAGACTGCGGACATGCTACAGGAGATGATCAGAGACTGCGGACATGCTACAGGAGATGATCAGAGACTGCGGACATGCTACAGGAGATGATCAGAGACTGCGGACATGCTACAGGAGATGATCAGAGACTGCGGACATGCTACAGGAGATGGTGTATATTTCTCCTCCATACAGCCCAGTCCCTGCCTGCAGTGACGATGACTTATCACAGGTGACACATCAGATTCCACTACATGCCCGTATCCCCCCTGTGTCCCCGGATAACAGCACCCCTTCCTCCTCTGTACTTACATGCTGCTCTGCGCACAGAGGATGATTGGAGGGAACAATGAGGAAAATTCATGATTTTGCCTGTGCATTTTCAGTGTGTTTTTATGTACTGACATTGTCATCAATACGCCCTTTAAAAATGCACAGATGACAATGAACCCTCAATAAAAATATCAGTACAGCGAGGACTTGGAGTTTAAAATACACTACCGTGTTATTTATGTTCTATTACAATTGACACATTTCCAAGTCCTCGCTGTACTGATTTTTTTTTATTGAGGGTTCATTGTCATCTGTGCATTTTTAAAGGGTGTAAATAGGGTGAAACTCCCCTTTAAAAAGTGCACAGGAATACACATACGGCATCGATTATATTCAACACCCCTAATATCTTGAAATATTACAGGTGGTTAATTCTGAACCCAACCGGTCAATGGGACAGTGATTCCTTCAATGTGGGAACACGGGCTGTTAAGGTGTTAAGTCTGGCTCCTAAGATATTTCATTGTGCTATGCTAATTGACACTGTATTGTGTGAAAGTCTATTGATGATAATATGTGACGTGACTTGGCACCCTTTAAAGGTCAGACGTCGGACTTATGTTTACTAAAGGAATGTGTATTGAATAGAAGGTGAAAAGAGTCGGAGTTATGACGTCTGCCTTGTCAGCTATAGTAATTAACTCATGTAGATTTGGTACCAGAAAGTCTGTCTAAGATGTGGATTGAGGGGGACTCGTTGGCACCCATTGTGTGATGTTGTGGGTGGAGTGTGTCATTGTCCCTTTGATTACTGCAGCATGCTTTCAACTGTATAAAAAGAGCCTAAGTTTTCCATTAAAGTGTCATTCTGTTTGGAACCAGAGAACAGAGCTGTGTGTGTCTTGTTCTTCTGGGGGAAATCCAATGGGTTCTGTCTGCTGGATTGTGGAGTGTCGAAAGCTGTCTTGGGTTGGTGGAATGGAATATCGTAACAGCGTTAACCCCTGACCATTACAGCGACGTTTAAAAAAAAAAAAAAAAAACAAGTTGCATGTTTTGAGTTAGAGGAGGTCTAGGGCTAGAATTATTTCTCTTGCTCTACCAATCGCGGCGATACCTCACGTGCGGTTTGAATACCGTTTACATATGCGCTACTCACGTATGTGTTCACTTTGGCGCTCGCGGGACGGGATGCGTTTTTTTTTTTTTTTTTTTTATCATTCAAAGCTTTTATTGGAAATGAATGCTGTTTACAACATAGATAGATATAAACATGTGGACAATAGCCCTTACAGGGGTATACAATGTCTAATAAAAGATAAGTTCTATGCATAGATCGTTTCTATGAGCAGGTCAGATTGTATACATTCCTTCTTGTGTGAGAGCAGAAACCAAATATATAAATCAACATAATATAATTGAGATTCTACTGATGGGTCTACGTCAGATTTGATAACGTAAGATGAGAGTTAAGCATTCAAAGAAAGGAGAAGAGTAAGGAAAACAAGTATAGCGGTTTGAGGAGACTGAGAGGGGGTATGGATTGGGGTCCATCTATCGAATAGGTACCGTGTGGTATGAACAGATTAGTGTGTTCGCACTAGAATCAGGTTGTCGATGGAGTTTTGTGGGCTGTAAGCCGAGCATATTCTTCAGTGTATTTGAAAGAGAACCAAGGGGACCACATCTCGTGAAAGCGGTCCACGGTGTCATTGGCTTGTGCCACCGTGTCTTCCATTTCACATACCTCTGCCACCTTGAGCAGCCAAGTCCTAATGGTTGGAACAGATGTGGTCTTCCAGTACAGTGGTATGAGGGATTTGGCTGAGGTCAGTAGATGTCTGGTCAGAGAGCGTTTGTAACTCTTGAGGGAAAAACTGTTAATATTAAGGAGGCAGCTTGCGGCATTCAAGGGTATGTTTATGTTCGCCATAATCTGTACTATTCTGATGACTGCTGCCCAGAAGGGTGTTATCAAAGGGCATTGCCACCATATGTGGTGTAGTGTGCCTATTTCTGCCCTACAACGCCAGCACTGGTCTGAGGAGCCTGGGTACCATCTGCTCAACTTATCAGGGGTTGCATACCAGTGGGTCAGCATTTTATAGGATGTCTCTTGCATTCGAGTGCTGAGAGAGCATTTATGTGCTAGTATGCAAGCCCTGTTCCATTGTCTTTCGGTGATGGGTGTGCCTAGCTCTCTCACCCACCGCTCTTTAAATCTATCCTCTGTGTTCTGAGCCATATTTTGGGTCCAAGTGTATGCTAGAGAGGTGGCTTTCTGGATTGGTTCTCCCTTCCTACATACCACCTCAATGTCGGTCAATTGCCTTGTGAAAAATCCCCTAAGCCTAGGAGTGTTGACGTAGCTACGAATCTGAAAATAGGTCCATAGAGGGAGCCTCGGGATAGGGATGTCTGATTTCAGTGTGGTGAAGTCTTTCATCTGACCGTTCGAGAAGCATTGAGAAGTCAGCAGTGGATCGATTATCATTGGTGATTGAAGAGGGCCGTGTCCTATACCCGGGGGGAAGTCAGGATTATCTCTCAGCGGGGTGAGTGGGCCTAGTTGTGTGGAGAAGTTTGGGTTTTTGGTTAGTTTGCAAAAGACCTTTAAAGTTACACTGACCAACGGGTGGTTCCTCAGTGCGGCTGAGCTGCCGGACCAGGGAACCCAGGGCAGGAATCTGAGCGGGGTTGTGCTTAGGGCGGTTTCCAAGAAAACCCAATCTTTCATTGTCTCATGGCAGTGCCAGTCTACTATTCTGGCCATGTGGGAAGCGTAATAGTAGCGCCTATAATCTGGTAGACCCATCCCTCCTTCTGCTTTACCCCGTGTGATGAGGTGGAATCTGATTCGTGGGCGCTTGTGAGCCCATACAAAATTAAGTTGGAGTGATTGTAGTTTTTTAAAGAAGCCATCTGGAATGCCTATGGGGAGTGCCCTGAGTAGGTATAAGAGTCTAGGCAGGACAGACATCTTGCAGATGGCCGCCCTGCCGAACCATGAGAAATGCTGTGGGTGCCAGTTAGTTAGGTAATTTTCTATGGTCTTAAGCAAAGGTGGGAAATTCATCTCAAACACTTGAGAGATTTGTGGTGTTAGTTTGACCCCCAAATATTTGAGAGCTGAAGAAACCCACTTAAAGGGGCTATGTTCTTGCGTCTTTTTCAGTTCCGCTTGAGGAACCGAGACGTTTAGCGCCTCAGATTTGGTGTAATTGATTCTCATATTGGATAAATATCCAAATAGTGAGAATTCCGTCATAAGTTGGGGAACGGACGTCGTCGGGTGAGTCAAGAAAAACAAAAGGTCATCAGCGTAGGCCGCTAATTTAAATTCTCTGCCTCCAACCTCAAAACCAGCTATGGTTTGATCCATCATCACCTTCCTGATAAACGGCTCCAAAGTGAGGATGAATAAAATGGGTGAGAGTGGGCAGCCCTGTCTCGTGCCATTTTTGATGTGGACTGTATCTGACAGTGAGCCGTTTATTTTAATTTGGGCTGATGGGTTATGGTATAAAGCGGAGATCCATGTCAGCATATGTTCCCCCATTCCAACATGTCTGCATGTCTCCATCATGAAGTCCCAAGCTACTCGATCGAAGGCCTTCTCCGCGTCTGTTGACAGGAGAAGACCTCCGATCTTTCGCTGACCCGCTGCATGTATCAAGTTCAGGGATTTAATTACGTTGTCTTTTGCCTCCCGACCCGGCATGAAGCCTGCCTGTTCGGGGCCTATTAAGTTGGGGAGGAGGGGCCTTAGCCTGGATGCCATAATTTTTGCCAATATTTTGGTGTCTAGGTTGAGTAAGGAAATCGGTCTGTAACTCGTGCAGAGCGTAGGGTCTTTTTCGGGCTTGGGCAGGACTGTTATGTGTGCCAGTAAAAAGGAACCTGGTATTTCCCTGGGTTTGGAGAAGGTATTTAGGTCTTTGGTCAGTGGGTTCAAAAGGGTCTCCAAAAAGGTTTTATAATATATGGAGGAAAACCCGTCTGGGCCTGGGCTTTTCCCTGATTTGAGGTCCTTCACGGCTGTCTCTACCTCTGTATGGCTAATAGGTTTCTCAAGTGTTTGTGTGTCTGCTTCAGCTAGTCTGGGCAGCTTGGAGGCCGCTAAGTACGTCTGGATGGTGTGTAACCTATCCCCCTCCGCCGAGGCCGGTTTATGCTGATTAGGTAGATTGTACAGCTGTGAGTAGTAATCCTGAAAATGTTTGGCTATAAGGTTGTCCTCTATATCTAAGCTCCCTGATTTATTTCTGATGCCTAATATGGTGTTCTTGAGCCTCGGGCCCCTCAAGGCCCTGGCCAGGAACCTGCCAGATTTCTCTCCATGTTCATAGTAAACTTTTTTTCTGGAAAAACAAGAAGCGTTTGGAAATTTGTTTCCAGCTTCTGGTGTAGTTTTTTCCTTGCTTCCAGCAATTCTGTGGCCAGTATTTCAGATAGCGATTGTTTATGAGAGGATTCTAGTTTTGATATCTGATCTGTCATGTCACGGATCTCCTTTTCTCTCTCTCTCGCTTGCGGCGGGCTCCCATCCCAATGAGTTCACCTCGTATGAAACATTTGTGTGCTTCCCAGATTGTCAATGGATCAACATCTGGAGTGGAATTTAAGGTGAAGTATTCAGTGAGATGAGAGGTCAATTTCGGAAGCAGCTCGGGGTCAGCGAGAAGGGATGCGTTCAGTCTCCATGAGGGGGATGAGCGCTTGGGTGCGTCCAGGTCTAAGGTCACAGAGATAGGGGCATGGTCGGAAATCGACTGTATGCCTATTTGTGCCTTCTGTACCGCATGTAGGTCTTCCCTGGAGACAAAAAGGTAGTCTATCCTAGAGTACCTATCATGCGGCACAGAATAGAAGGTATAGTCTTTACCGTCGGGGTGGAGGTATCTCCACGTGTCAATCAGATGCATGGAGTTCAGCTCCATTTTAATGCTCTTCAGTATCTTATATTGTATGCAAGTTGTCCCCGCGGAGGTGTCCACCAGGGGATTCAGGGGGAGGTTGAAGTCTCCCCCCAGGACTATGCGTCCCGAGGCGAAGCCCCCAAGCTCCCTGATCAAGCTCCTGCAGAAGGTCAGGTGGGATGAATTCGGAAAATAGACATTTGCCAATGTCATAGGCGTCCCTTTATAGTTCCCCTTTAAGAATAGGTACCGCCCCCCCCCCGGTCCGTCAGCCTGCCCGTTATCTCAAAAGCAGCCCCTTTACTGATCAGTATCGAGACCCCCTTGGATTTTGCTTGGTCATTTGTGGTATGAAATGCTGTGGTAAAATATGAGTCCGTAAGTCTAGGTACCTTGTCAGTCCTGAAGTGCGTCTCTTGGAGGAAAGCAAAAAGAGGCTTACCCTTCCTGAGCTCGCGTAAAACTGTTGACCGCTTCTCCGGGATGTTCAGTCCCCTGACGTTGTGGGAGACCACAGAAGGGTAAGGGTCCAGGGTAGAGTACGCCATGTGTCCGCTTGATCTTGTTAGGGATAGGACTGAGGGATAACAAGAAACACACTGTTGTGGCGAATAGCCGTTTTTAGTACGGTAATTTAATGCAATCAATAAATTCTGCTGTTGTATCTATGATATCGGTAGCGGACAGGAAGGGGTAGAAGGGGGGACAGAAGAGGGAAAGAGATAAGAAAGAGATAAGAGAGTAGGAGATGGTAGAGATCTCTTAAGAAGGAGAGTAAATAGGATACACCTTTAAGAATAGTTGTACTATTGACAAGGTTAAGTTTGTGTGTCCCATTAAGGGTAAGCCCCCTACTGGGAGACACTGTGTAGGGCAATGTGAGGCTACGGAATCGACGGCCAGCACCCAGTACTTTGTAGTCTGAAAAAAATATAAATCCACAAAAAAACAATAAGGAAGGGTTCAGACCTACAAGCCGAAGACATAGCCCCACAGCCATCTTCAGTGGAACCATATATGCAAATGTAGTAAATCTGCAGTAAAAAAAACCATTTATCATTGAACTAGGCAGTTCTAAAACTATAAAACAGTAACGGTAGCCTGAAACTAAGGAGGAAGAGCGGTCGGCCGCATCAACCCCCATGACCAGCAGTAGGAGAGTTCTGTGACTCCCAATGCGCGACCCCAGACTAACGTGTCTGGGTGAATTTGCCCGACTGTTTGTGCACCCATCGAGACATGACTATACAATTAAGACGGCATGATATAAGCAACGTGGTCAGGCCCGTAAGTAGGGAGGGGTATTTTGCTGACTTCGAGGGCAGGAAAGTTATGCCCCTGACACGGGGAGCTATGCTAACATGACGTGGAGGGTTGCTTCTCATTATGCGGGTCCTGTAGTGGGAGGCTGTTCGGCATCAACTGTTTAGCAATTCTAGCGGATTCAGCCTGAAATCAACTGGTTGGGAGATCTGTTATGTTACGTGGCCACCGCTCCTTCCTGGATTCCTTCCCATATCAGCCCGCCAAATGTTCCCTCTGGCAATTATCGGGATGAAAGGGTGAAACTCTGGACCTGGTGCTACGATCATGAGGCTCATCAGCCTTAGTAAGCAAGGGCCAAAGAAAAAGCAGGGAATCATCTTTGCGGGCATGTAGCTGCGGATGTGCCAGGCTTAAATATTATAGTCCCTGCATCCCCTAGTGAGGTGTTTTTTTTTTTTTTTTTACCCATTCCGTGAGCAGGTGTGAATATCATTAGCCCCCAGGTGGAATATAGTCTTAACAGGCAAGGGAGGTTATGTCTACAGCTATATGACATCTCCTGCGTGCTTCAGTGATGGGTCAACAGACGTGTGGTGACTCCAGTCCTCAGTGCTCAATAATCAACAGGGCTGTAACTTTAACTTGTTGCGTATTGTGTGTAGAGACCTGTGCTATACCAAGGGTGGCTCCTGTTCCTTTGGGGTTCTAGTGGTGATAGTATTTCAATGTATAGCCGTTAGTCTGGCCTAGGTTGAACTCCGGGCCTAGCGTGAAACCTGTCCAGCCTTGCCGCAGGGTGCAGGATGCAGTCTTATAACATTAAGTCCAAATCGGTACATACCAGTGTTGAGACTTTGGGCTAGTGGCATTGGGAGATAGTCGCTGCTTTATCGTGGCGGTCAAAGCGCTAATCCAGTACTCTGTCCAGGGCCCTGGAAGAGTGCGCAGATCCTGGGTTCGGTGTGCCCGCCACGGGTCCTCCTGCGCGGCTGTGTTTCTGGTTCGGTGTACCTGCCACAGAGCCCCCCTGGCGTCCGTGCCTCATCCTTTTCGGGCCTTTCCCTTCTGGTGTTGCAAGTGGAGAGCATGGGGGGCTTCTGTCCAGCGGGGGCAGTCGGTATTCCTGATACCAATCCGGAAGCTCTACCGGGTTAAGTTGCAGGCCAGAGCAAAAATCTTCCAAATCATCTGTGGAACGCAGGGCGAATTGGCGACCATTGTGGATCACTAAGAGCGCAAAGGGGAAGCGCCATGTGTACCTCATTCCCTTGTTCCTGAGCTCTTCCAGGAGAGGGCGGAGAGCCCTGCGGTTTTTTAAAGTAATTTGTGATAGGTCCTGGAAGAGCAGGATCGTTTCTCCATTAAAAACAATCCGGTCATTTCTTCTTGCTTTCTGCATTATTTCCTCTTTGAGTACGAAGCTCTGTAGGCAACAAATTACGTCCCTTGGTGGCTGATTATCAGGACCGCGCGCTCTCAGGGCCCTATGAGCCCTCACCAACTCAATGTCCGAGTCTTCAGGTCTTTCCAGTAGGCCGTTAAACATGCGTTGGAGGGCCAGGTTGATCTGGTCAGGCTCGGCCGATTCCGGTATCCCCCTGACGCGTATGTTGCACCTCCTTCCTCGATTGTCGAGGTCTTCCAAGTGTCTCGACATTTCTATGAAATGGTTAGATTGTGAGACCGTCACTCTCTCCAGCCGGCGTATGGCCTTCTCCCTCTGTTTCCCTGCCGTCTCGACCGTCGCCATCTTGTCGTTTAGCACGAGCAGGTTAGATTTTAAGTCCGTGATAGCCGCCGAGAAGGTGGACTTTATGTCCGCTGCGAATATGGACATATCGGCATAGGTGAGGGGTAGGTTCGGGTTTGCTGGGCCCCGGGCGTTGTCTTCAGCAGCGGACTGAGAGTCGTCGCTGAAGTCTTCTAATGCACGTGTCGGCGCCATCTTGCCGTTCAGGCCTCCGCTCAAGGAAAGGGCTTGTCTTTTGAAAATGTCCGATATGTTGCTCCCTTTGTACACCGCCGATGAGCGTCTGGGTCTGGACTGAGGTGGTCTGTAATTCAGCTTGCTCATTATCCAGATTTACACTGCAGATATACGGGCTTTAGGCTGTGGGTCTGCCGGAGCTCTTTCAGTGTGCTGCCATCTCTCCGCTCGCCAGGCCACGCCCCGGGATGCGTTTTTTGGCTCCTAACTTTTTTTAGCTGGCTCCTAGATTTCAATCAAATTTGTCAAACCCTGGGCTAAGGAAAACACTGAAGTGCCTGGTACAGAATGGTACTTTATTCCTTACCAGTGTTTCCTGTACAATCTGTTTCCCATAGGTAAGCCCAATATAAGCTATACCAAGTTAATACAACATGTGCTTGGAAGCCGTCTTAAAAATCTATGTCAGCTGTATTTTAACCACTTCCATACAGGGCACTTATACACCTTCCCACCCAGACCAATTTTTAGCTTTCAGCGCTGTTGCACTTTGAATGACAATTGCGCGGTCATGCTACACTGTACCCAAATGAAATTTTTATTATTTTGTACCCACAAATAGAGCTTTCTTTTGGTGGTATTAGATCACCTCTGGGATATTTATTTTCTGCCAAAAAAAAAGACAAAATTAAAAAAAAAGTTTTTTTTTGTTATAAAACATTGTAAATAAGTACGTTTTCTCCTTCACTGATGGTACTGCACTGACGGGCACTGAAAAGGCGGCACGGATGGGCACTGATAGGTGGCACAGATAGGTGGCATGGATGGGCTTGAATAGGTGGCACGGATGGGCACGCATAGGCGGCACGACTGGGTACGGATAGGCAGCACGGATGGGCACTGATAGGTGGCACGGATGGGCATAGATGGGCACTATCGTATGTGTTGTACTAATGGATGCCAATCAGTGATGCCCATTGTGGGCATTGATTGGCATCCATTGTGGCACTGATTGGCATCCATTTTGTGTGTCCTTCTCATCCCTGGTGGTCCAGTGGGCATCCTCGGGGGGGGCTGTGCTGATAATCGATCAGCACAACCCTCCCCCCCTGTCACAGGAGCAGCCGATCGGCTCTCCTCTACTCGCGTCTGACAGACGCGAGTGAGGAAAAGCCGATAACCGGCTTTTCCTGTTTACATCGTGATCAGCCGTGATTGGACACGGCTGATCACGTGGTAAAGAGTCTCCGTGAGAGACTCTTTACGTTGATCGGTGTTGCAGACTGACACCCTGCAACAACGATCGCCGCGATGCGCGCCCCCAAATATGGTTTTGGCAAATCTAAAGGAAAATTTTATAATGTGTAGCCAACGTTGGCCTGCTTTTGGGGAGAGAGGGAGCAAATTGAGGGGATTTCTACTAAAGGGAGGTGAAAAATGGGTATTCAAAGAGGATATAAAAGAGAGTAAACCAACCAAGAATCACAATTCGGAACCCACAAGGATGAATAGCTTTCAAAACTTTTGCTGTGGTCTGATTCTCTAACAGGACATACATTGCTAGTTTAAATTTGAGGCTTGTAAAGGAAAAGGTGTGTGTGTGTGTGTGTGTGTGTGTGTGTGTGTGTGTTTTTTACCACTTCAGCAGAAGAGTAACATTACATCTCTTAGGGTGCCTGTTACTTCTGTTTCCACAAGGCAACACTTCACTGGTTGCAGGCTTCAACCTCTAGAGCACAGGTGTCAAACACCTGGCCCGCGGGCCGAATCCAGCCCTTTAGGCCATTTTTATGTGGCCCTCACACACCTCCTGCAGCTGCAGCCCTCCTCTGGTTCTCCTCCTATGTAATGATATAGTATTGTGTGTGTGTGTGTGTGTGTGTGTGTGTGTGTGTGTATAATTTATTATTTAGGTGTTATGATGATGTAAGTTATTTTCGGCAGTAACCCGAATTTTCCAGAGAGATGCACTTTATTGACTTCCAACACAGTTTGGACAATCCAACAGAGTAAATTTGACAACACACATTGGCCTTAGGAGTCCCATCTTTCCTAGACCATTTCTAGACGTGTGCCTTCATATCCATGGAGCATGACACAACTGACTGCCAGGTTATATTCCCTACACACAGAAGGTGTTACATATCTGGGATGTGAGCCTGACGTGCAGAGGAAGGCATCTCGTACAACTCCGGCTCGCGGACTACTGGCAGTGATACAGCAGCCACAGGAGAACGGTGGGGTATGAGTGCCTGTAAACAGTTCAATAGTCCCTGTAGTAGCGGTGGTCAGCAGACAGATAGTAGATGAGCTGACACGATGCTTGACTGATGGCAGGCTGGGATAAACCACGGAGCAGTACCAGATGCAGGGCTGGGAGCTGTATCAGGCTGGATGAGTGAGATGCAGGGTCAGACAGGCCGGGTCGGTAATAATCGGGCATAGACGTTGGGCAGAAGAGAAGTCAGGTCGCAAGCCGAGTAGTACTGGAAGATCATCAGACAGAATCAGCAGGCAGGATCCGAGTCTAAGGGAAGCCGGGATCAGAACAGGCAGCCGGCATTCACAGGTAACAACAAGCTGGATCAGAATCAGAGTTCACACTGGAAACCGGAAATGACACAGAAGCTGCAGACCAAACGGCAAGGAACCTCTGTAGGAGCTTTGCTTAAAGGGGAGTTCCAGCCTTTTTTATATTTATTAAAAGTCAGCAGCTACAAAAAGTGTAGCTGCTGGCTTTTAATAAACAGACACTTACCTGCTCCACGGTTCCAGCGACGCGCCGGCCGGGGCTCCGCTCCTCTCCGTCCGGCGTCTTCATTCCAAGTAGGGGTGTAACGGATCGTCACCGATCCGTGATCCGAACGGGCCACCCCGTTCGGATCGGCACACACCGAGCACTCCGGAGCCTAGGCCTAGGAAAGTCCCCGGCTTCGGCCTAGCTCCGGAGCGGCGGCCAGTCTGCTTGCCAGAGCCCAGCGTGACACGCCTCCCCGCCAGCTTGCTAGAGCCCTGTGCACTGGGCTCTAGCAAGCTGAATGGCAATGGCAGTGAAGCACTGGTGAGAGAGGAGGGGGGGGGGGGGAAGGGGAAAAAAGAGCACAATAGCAATTCACAGGGGTGGATTAAAGAGGAAGCAGGTGAGGCTGTTTGGGACTTAAAGTACAATCTTGATGTTTTTACAGCAAAATATATATATATATATATATATATATATATATATATTTTGCTGTAAAAACATCAAGATTGTACTTTAAGTCCCAAACAGCCTCACCTGCTTCCTCTTTAATCCACCCCTGTGAATTGCTATTGTGCTCTTTTTTCGGATCAGCAAAAAAAAAAAAAGGTTCCTTTTTTTCATTGGTCCAAAAAAAATATTTATTATATATATATATATATATATATATATATATATATATATATATATATATATATATATATATATATATATATATATATATATATATATATATATACATATACATATACATATACATATACATATACATATACATATACATATACATATATATATATATATATATATATATATATATATATATATATATACATTTTTATATACATTTTTTTTTTGTTGGACCAATGAAAAAACGGACCCTTTTTTTTTTTTTTTGCTGATCCGAAAATGATCCGATCCGTGACTCCTGATCCGAGGATCGATCCGATCCGTGAGTTTTTTGATCCATTGCACCCCTAATTCCAAGTGTGGGCACCAGGCCGTGACGGCTTTCGGCTTTACGGCCGCGCATGCACGAGCGGCGCTGCGCCGTCCGATTGGACAGGTGATCGCCTACAGGGGGGGGGGGGGGGGCTGCAGTAAGGCGATTAAGCTATTCGCCTTACCAGCCCCTCGGCGGAAGGAGGAAGTGGGACAGGAAGTCCCACTCCTCCTGAAGCCCCCACTCCCCCTCCAAAAAAATTACATGCCAAATGTGGCATGTAAGGGGGCGAGGAGTGGATTAAGCGGAAGTTCCATTATTGGGTGGAACTCCGCTTTAAATAGCCTGTCTGACTTCAGTATTAGTGACAGGTGTGTCTTAAAGTGCTAGTACGCATGCTGGGCGCTTGCATGGAAAGCCTGTCTTCCCTGACAGAAGGGCTGAGCAATTCGATTGGCCGTTTCCATTAGGCCTTTAATCTACTTCTGTCTTTTCAGAGTGACAGTGACCCTAACTGTAAACGGCTACAGTCATAAACTGCCCTAATTTGCATTCTTGCATATTAGCATTAACATAGCTCAGTCACTATCTGTCCCTTTTCATATGTGGAGTAAATCTTGTTTGGCCACTATCCCCTTTGGTCAACAAACGCCCCTTTGATGTGTAAACTGGATTTGTCTTGGAATGCCTGTATGTGACACATGTACAGGTCATTCTCAAAAAATTAGCATATTGTGATAAAGTTCATTATTTTCTGTAATGTACTGATAAACGTTAGAATTTCATATATTTTAGATTCATTACACACAACTGAAGTAGTTCTAGCCTTTTATTGTTTTAATATTGATGATTTTGGCATACAGCTCATGAAAACCCAAAATTCCTATCTCAAAAAATTAGCATATTTCATCCGACCAATAAAAGAAAAGTGTTTTTAATAAAAAAAAAAAGTCAACCTTCAAATTATGTTCAGTTATGCATTCAATACTTGGTCGGGAATCCTTTTGCAGAAATGACTGCTTCAATGCGGCGTGGCATGGAGGCAATCAGCTTGTGGCACTGCTGAGGTGTTATGGAGGCCCAGGATGCTTCGGTAGCGACCTTAAGCTCATCCAGAGTGATTCTTGCGTCTCTCAACTTTCTCTTCCCAATATCCCACAGATTCTCTATGGGGTTCAGGTCAGGAGAGTTGGCAGGCCAATTGAGCACAGTAATACCATGGTCAGTAAACCATTTACCAGTGGTTTTGGCACTGTGAGCAGGTGCCAGGTCGTGCTGAAAAATTAAATTTTCATCTCCATAAAGCTTTTCAGCAGATGGAAGCATGAACTGCTCCAAAATCTCCTGATAGCTAGCTGCATTCACCCTGCCCTTGATAAAACAGTGGACCAACACCAGCAGCTGACATGGCACCCCAGACCATCACTGACTGTGGGTACTTGACATTGGACTTCAGGCATTTTGGCATTTCCCTCTCCCCAGTCTTCCTCCAGACTCTGGCACCTTGATTACCGAATGACATGCAAAATTTGCTTTCATCCGAAAAAAGTACTTTTGACCACTGAGCAACACTCCAGTGTTGCTTCTCTGTAGCCCAGGTCAGGCGCTTCTGCTGCTGTTTCTGGTTCAAAAGTGGCTTGACCTGGGGAATGCGGCACCTGTAGCCCATTTCCTGCACACGCCTGTACACTGTGGCTCTGGATGTTTCTACTCCAGACTCAGTCCACTGCTTCCGCAGGTCCCCCAAGGTCTGGAATCGGTCCTTCTCCACAATCTTCCTCAGGGTCCGGTCACCTCTTCTCGTTTGTGCAGCGTTTTCTGCCACACTTTTCCCTTCCCACAGACTTCCCACTGAGGTGCCTTGATACAGCACTCTGGGAACAGCCTATTCGTTCAGAAATTCCTTTCTGTGTCTTACCCTCTTGCTTGAGGGTGTCAATGATGGCCTTCTGGACAGCAGTCAGGTCGGCAGTCTTACCCATGATTGCGGTTTGGAGTAATGTTTTTAACCACTTGGTAACCGCCCTATAGCCGAAATACGGCTACAAGGCGGTTCCCTAACTCTAGGAGGGCGTCAATATACGTCCTCCCAGAGAGTCAGAATTGCGCGCCCGAGCGGGCGCGCACACGCGATCACCGGCGCTCGGCGGGTCCACGGGACCCGCAGCTACACGGATCGCGGTAAGGAGCCAATGGAAGCGGCTCCTTACCATGTGATCGCGCAGTCCAATGACGGCGCGATCACTTGTAAACAAACCGGCGTCATGTAATGACGCCGGTTCCTCCCTCTCCTCTCCTCTCTGTACCGTTCGGTACAGTGTGAGAGGAGAGGGAGGGGGGGGAGCGGGCGGCAGCAGCAGCTGCCGCACTGTGGGCTGGATCTGTGACAATTGCAGTCACAGATCCAGCCATCCCTGCGCAATACTCTGCAATATAAAAATAATAAGCGCTAAAGTATGAGTGCAATACTCTGCAATACCCCACCCCATACTCTGCAATATCCACCCCCCCATACTCTGCAATACCCACCCCCCCATACTCTGCAATACACCCCCCCGCCATACTCTGCAATACCCCCCCCCCCCCCGCCATACTCTGCAATACCCCCCCCCCCGCCATACTCTGCAATACCCCCCCCGCCATACTCTGCAATACCCTCAATACTCCAATACCTTGCAATACGTTGCCTATGGGGATTTTTAAGTAGCAACGTTTGGTGCAATTTCACGAGCGTGTGCAATTTTGAAGGGTGACATGTTGGGTATCTATTTACTCGGCGTAACTTCATCTTTCATATTATGCAAAAACATTGAGCTAACTTTACTGTTTTTTTTTTTTTTTAAGCACAAAACTGTTTTTTTTTAAAAACACGCGTTCAAAAAATTGCTGCGAAAATACCGTGCAAGATAAAAAGTTGCAACAACCGCCATTGTATTCTCTAGGGTCTTTGAAAAAAAAGCATATATAATGTTTTGGGTTTCTATGTAATTTTTTAGCAAATAAATGATGATTTTTACATGTAGGAGAGAAATGTCAAAATTGGCCTGGGTGCTCCAGAACGCCTGATGGCGCTCCCTGCATGTTGGGCCTCTCTATGTGGCCACGCTGTGTAAAAGTCGCACACATGTGGTATCGCTATACTCGGGAGGAATAGCAGAATGTGTTTTGGGGTGTAATTTGTAGTATGCATATGCTGTGTGTGAGAAATAACCTGCTAATATGACAGAAACTAGATATTTTTTTTTTTTTTTTACAGAATTTTCAGTCTTTTTTCTTTTATAGCGCAAAAAATAAAAACCGCAGAGGTGATCAAATACCACCAAAAGAAAGCTCTATTTGTGTGAAAAAAAGGACAAAAATTTCAGATGGGTACAATGTTGTATGACTGAGTAATTGTCATTCAAATTGTGAGGGCACTGAAAGCTGAAAATTGGTCTGGTGATTAAGGGGGTTTTCGTGCCCAGTGGTTAAGTGGTTAAAAGCCTCAGGAATCTTTTGCAGGTGTTTTAGAGTTAATTAGTTGATTCAGATGATTAGGTAAAGAGCTAGTTTAGAGAACCTTTTCATGATATGCTAATTTTTTGAGATAGGAATTTTGGGTTTTCATGAGCTGTATGCCAAAATCATCAATATTAAAACAATAAAAGGCTTGAACTACTTCAGTTGTGTGTAATGAATCTAAAATATATGAACGTCTAATGTTTATCAGTACATTACAGAAAATAATGAACTTTACCACAATATGCTAATTTTTTGAAAATGACCTGTATATTGTGCCATACATATAACACAGGGCTCGACAAATCCCGGTCGCCATGGCGACTAGAAATAGTGTCCTGGCGACTTGGCTTGTGAGCTGGCGCCATCTGGTGGTGGCCGTTGGTATTACAAGTTAAGCATTACAAGTTAAAGCGGAGTTCCGGCCACAATTTCACTTTTTAAATATAAATACCCCTGTAATACACAAGCTTAATGTATTCTAGTAAAGTTAGTCTGTACACTAAGGTCCGTTTTGTTAGGTTGTTACAGCATTTAGACACTTTATAAAATAGAAATTGACTGGGGCCATCTTAAGTGTGGGCATCATGAAGCCAGACTGTATGACTTCCTGGATTTCAGCCTTGCAGATCTCGCACATGCTCAGTGCTGCACAAGCAGTGTAATAGGTTTCAGATCAGGTTTCAGTACCTGTACTGTCCAAGTCACATGATTCTTCGAGACTGGGGCGTGCACAGACTCCTGGAAAGTTACACCCACTACATTCCCAGGATTCTGTGCGGTGTAGGTTAGGAAGCTTAAGCACCTAGGTGTAGGAAGAGGGAAGATTAACTATTCTGCCTAGCAACAACACTTTGAAGGCATCTAAAAAAAAAAAAAAATTCTTAAAGGACTAATGACATTTTTTTAAAACTACTGATGTAATGTTCTATTTATGGGTGGAACTCCACTTTAAACAGCAATTCTAATGTCATTTTTCATTATTTTCACTGCCACCTTCTTCCCTCTAATTAGAAACCCCAAACACTATATATATTTTTTATTCTAACACCCTAGAGAATAAAATGGCGATCGTTGCAATACTTTCTGTCACGCCGTATTTGAGCAGCGGGTCTTACAAGCGCACTTTTTTGGGAAAAAAATACACGTCTTATTTTTTAATTAAAAAAAAAAAAAAACAGTAAAGTTATCCCCATTTTTTTTTTATATTATGAAAGATAATGTTACGCCGAGTAAATTCATACCCAACATGTCACGCTTCAAAATTGCGTCCGCTCGTGGAATGCCGACAAACTTTTACCGTTTTTAAAATCTTCATAGGCGACGTTTAAAAAAATCTACAGGTTGCATGTTTTGAGTTAGAGGAGGTCTAGGCCTAGAATTATTGCTCTTGCTCTACCAATCGCGGCAAAATACCTCACATGTGTGGTTTGAACACTGTTTACATATGCGGGCGCTGCTCACGTATGTGTTTGCTTCTGCGCGCAAGCTCGTCGGGACGGGGTGCGTTTTCTGGCTCCTAACTTTTTTTTTTTTTAAGCTGGCTCCTAGATTCCAAGCAAATTTGTCAAACCCTGATATAACACACTATATAAAATACATACACATATACATTAATATTACAACACTCCAGACCCTTGCTTTCTGCTTTCAAGCAATGCATCCAGCTTCTTCCTAGCAGCAGCATAGGGAAAGGGGGTGTGGGGGTACACTGTGATGTAAGGCAGAGTGGGGGACTCAACTTCTGATGGTGGGGTTGCTCTTGACATCTAATGTAAGGGGAGGGGATGCAATGGGCATCTAATCTTACACATACATCTGGCCCTTTTTGAGGGCAATCATAATGCTGATGCGGCCCGTGATGAAATGGCGTTTGACACCCCTGCTCTAGAGTAAAACCTCAGGGCCATTTCTGTAGGAAGGCAAGCGAGATGGCCAGCAAATTGGACCCTCGCGTCCCCTTCACAATAAAGTGACATTCCCACATTTACAATAGATTGTTGCTGTTTAATCTCTCAATCTTCTTCTGTTTTCAAGGAGTCATCATGTTGGTTCCAATGGACAAAAAATGTTTGCCGTTTCTGCTCAAACCTCCCTTTGATTCATATGTTGGGTTCTCCTAGTATCGCATCAAGTTTCTCTTTGTACAGTCTTGGGCTGCCTGCCAGAGGTCCAGCCCAACAAGCTGGCCTGCACCCACTTGTGTTTGAGTGTTTTCCTCTGTCTCCCGGACAAGGGGGGCTGCCCTCTTTCAGAGGGAATTGTGTACCCTAGTTGCCTGTAATCGCTAGGAATCCTCAGGCAATTGCAGTAGATGTCCTGGTGACATTGTGGGTCCAGTTCACACAAATTGATGCCTTTTCTCCGTTACAGCATTTTCTACATCTGCTTTCCAGGATCCAGGTGGAGTAAATGCAGGTGATCTTAATCACATAAACAGACCCAGAAGAACATGGCATTTCAACATTGTGAACATGTTAGTGGACAGTACTTGAGTACTTCCAACCCTCCCATACCTGCTGTCTGATCTTCAATCCTACCTTACAATTGCTGGCTGTCATGGATCGGCCGTAATGTTTGTCTGTCAGCTTACCTTTCCATGTGTTCATCTTGATAGACCAGCCACCCTTAACCTGGCTGCTTAACTAATCTCTCCTCAAAGCATGGCTCCACCCCATGCCCTCTCTGGGAACACTATATTAAAGCGGAGTTCCACCTAAAAATGGAACTTCCGCTTAATCCACTCCTTGCCCCCTTACATGCCACATTTGGCATGTAATTTTTTTTGGGAGGGGAGTGGGGGCTTCAGGAGAAGTGGGACTTCCTGTCCAACTTCCTCCTTCTGCCGAGGGGCTGGTAAGGCGAATAGCTTAATCGCCTTATTGCAGCCCCTCCCTGTAGGCGAGCGCCTGTCCAATCGGACGGCGCCGCTCGCGCATGCGCAGTGGGTGCCCGGCCGTGAAGCCAAAAGCTGTCACTGCCGGGTGCCCACACTAGGAATGAAGACGCCGGCGAGGGGGGGCGAGGAGCGGAGCCCCGGCCGGCGCGTCGCTGGAACCGTGGAGCAGGTAAGTGTCTGTTTATTAAAAGCCAGCAGCTACACTTTTTGTAGCTGCTGACTTTTAATAAACTTTAAAAAAAGGCTGGAACACCCCTTTTAAACTGTGCACTGCAAGCCAGCCCTGCTGATCAATATTGAGTGTTTGACTTCCGTGTGCTCCTTGCTGTGTGTTCTACGTCTGATTCTAGTTACCGATCTTGGTTTGTTCTTGACTGTCCTTGTCTGCTTCATATCCCGACCTTGTCGTGTTCCTTGACTAGCCTTGCATGCTTGTTGCCCCGACCTTTTGGACATCGTCTTGACTATCCTTTGTTGCAGTCTGCTGCTTCCTTTGCTCTGCCATCAGCATGAGCTGGGAGGCTATTGTGTTCTGCCTGCTGGGAGTCTTCCCTGCCCGCTGAACACCGCGATCACTGCTGACAGCTATAGCCACTAGCGGTGATCATGAAACAAGTGGATTGATTTGAATACAACCAGCCTGCCCAAAGGTCGAATATCAGCTGGTCCCTGCTGAACTGGTTGAGACTTGCTCCATCTATGGCCGGCTTTGAACATGATTGCAAAGTTCTGAAACACAATATACTTGCAATAGAAAAGTCCATGAAACCCAGAAAATCCGACAAGGAGCTTCCATGGTTCAGTATGTTTAGTAAAAGATATAAAATGTATAGGTAAAAACTCACTACTTTATCGTACATCACGGGACACAGAGGTTGAACTGTTTGCCGACCAGCCACCGCAGTTATACGGCTCTGTTGGGCGAGATCACGTAGCTATACGTCATCTCTCCCAGCCGCCAATAGGTGCGCGCCGCCCCCCCCCCACTCGTCCCTGATCCTGGTGCGCGTGCCCGGCGGGTGCGATTGCCACCAGGCACCCGCAATCCCTCGTTGCAGAGCGAGGACCGGTAGCTGTGTGTGTAAACGCACAGCTTCCGGTCCTGTCGGGGGGAGAAATGCCTGACCGTCTGTTCATACAATGTATGAACAGCGATCAGTCATTTCCCCTAGTCAGTCCACCCCCCCCCCCCCTTCAGTTAAAACACATCTAGGGAACATACTTAACCCCTTCCCTGCCAGTGGCATTTTTATAGTAATCAATGCATTTGTATAGCACCGATCGCTATAAAAATGCCAATGGTCCCAAAAATGTGTCCGAAGTGTCTGGTGAATGGAGTGATAAGCACAATAATGTGCAAAATGTGGAGATGAGCACAATGAATGTGGAAATAAGCACCGCTAAGTGCTGAGGTGAATAAACCAACACAATAAAACAGGTGATAAAGGCATATTGCAAAAAGTCCCAATAATGAGAATCGCTTAATAGATGAATAAGACAACAATAGTGATGATGTAGATCTTCCTGTGATCTTCTAAATGCATCTTCAAAGCAGCGGGCTCACAGAGCGCTTACCTTCCTGCAGTGATAATGGCACCTTGAATTTATAGGTCTCTGCTTCTGATAGTGGATATGTGCTGTGCGGCTCCCACCGATCCGGTTCCTCCTGGCATTCAGTGATGTAGACTCGGTCCTCAGGGTGATCAATCATCAATATTGCTCAGGATAAAGTAAAATGAAGTAGACATCCCATGGTGAAGTACATAGTGTACGGTTTAATAAAAAGATAAAAACGCTGCTTACAAAGTTGAAGATGAGAAAGAACAGTCCACAACAATGCCTTCCTGGTGCTGTTCCCTAGTATATGCGTCCCTTACATGTTACGCCACGTCACGTGGCTTCATCAGAGGTGTCCGCCATAATGTCGCAGTACCGAAACAAATCGCTGATCGCCGCCATTACTAGTAAAAACATAAATAAAATATTAATAAAAATGCCATAAAACTATCCCCTATTTTGTAAATGCTATAATTTTGCGCAAACCAATCAATAAACGCTTATTGCAATGTTGTTTTTTTTGTTTTGTTTTGTTTTTTATGAAAAATGTGTAGACTAATATGTATCGGCCTAAACTGAGGAAAAAAAATAGTTTTTTTATATATTTTTAGGGGATATTTATTTGAACAAAAAGTAAAAAATATTCATATTTGTTTTCAAAATTGTCGCTCTATTTTTGTTTATAGCGCAAAATCTAAAAACCACAGAGGTGATCAAATGCCACCAAAAGAAAGTTCTATTTGTGGGAAAAGCGATTGTCAGTTAAAGCGACACAGTGCCGAATCGCAAAAAGTGGCCTGGTCTTTGACCAGCAATATGGTCCGGGGGTTAAGTGGTTAATCATTACATAATGGGTCATATCCACTGGTGTTATCAATTAGACAGGAAGTTTCCTCCCTATATAACCCCTCATATATACTGGGAGCTCCTCCAGTTTTTTTTGCCGGTGTCTAAGGTGTTTGTCACGAACAAGGTGTTCTATGAAAAAGCTCTACTAAGAAGCCTTCTGGGGGGCTAGGCTTTTGGATCCATCCAAGACGCCGAATAATCACACCAAAACTGGATGGCATACAGTAGGGTTGTCCCGATATCGGTATCGGGACCGATACCCAGTATTAGCGGGAGTACTCGTACTCCCGCTAATACCCCCGATACTAAAATAGAATACCCCCCCCCCCCCGCTGCCGACGACGCCGCCGCTACAACGTTAATCACCGCGGCGCGGGGAACATTACAGACGGCTTTCGTTTGAATAGCTGTTTTCCCTGCCACTCATATACACTCCCCCTTGGACGGATGTGTCCAATCGCAAGCAAGGGGGAGTGTCTATGCGCAGCGGGGAAAACAGCTGTTCAAACGAACGCTGTCTGTAATGTTCCCCGCCGCAGTGATTAACAGTAGGTACGGGGGACAATGGCTGGATATACGGGGGACAATGGCTGTTATACGGGGGACATGGCTGCATTTGGGGACACATTTAAAAAAAAGTATCGGTATTCGGTATCGGCGAGTACATAAAAAAAAAAGTATCGGTACTTGTACTCGGTCCTAAAAAAGTGGTATCGGGACAACCCTAGTATATACAGGCCTTGTGAGAGCCGAGGTGTTGCCTGTAATGTCTCTTTGGAGGACTGGGCTCTAGGGTCCAGCATTTTCGCTATTATATATGAGCAAAAGTCCTGGCAGGGTATTTTACTAGGCCCAGGGAAGAGGCCTCCTTTAAGTAGGAACCCATATCCCTGAAGGTTGGCACAACATACCCGCCGTGATGGGTGAAGATTGGTTCTGTCTGGTCCTCAGCAGACCTGCGGCGGAGATAAGGTTAGCCTGGCAAAGGTCCTAAGCAAGTATCTTAAAGCGGGGGTTCACCCGAAATTTTTATTTTTTTTACATTAGATTGAGGCTAATTGTGGGAATCGGGTGTTTTTTTTTATTTATTTTTTTAAAATCAATGCAGTACATACCTTTTTAGAGAGATGTTCTCCGTGGCTTACGGGTATGATCTTCGGGACTGGGCGTTCCTATTTGATTGACAGGCTTGCGACCGTCGCATACAGCACGTCACGAGTTGCCGAAAGAAGCCGAACGTCGGTGCGGCTCTATATGGCGCCTGCGCACCGACGTTCGGCAACTCGTGGCGCGCTGTATGCGACGGTCGGAAGCCTGTCAATCAAATGGGAATGCCCAGTCCTGCAGTCCATACCCGGATGCATTGTTTGTACCTCTGCTTTGGCATTGGACTATGTCTCCCTGTAAAACAGGGACTTTATGTGAGGCACCATAACTAAATAAATGGACCAATCGGTATACACATTGTATTTATTGCAAAAGGGGCGTACATACACGTTTAAGGAAACGGGTAAAAAGATTAAATTGTTGTATTGCTCGGTCTCAATGAATATGGTCTAGACAGTTCATGAAAGTACACAATCTCAGCATTTTTTACATAAAAAAAGGTAAAAACAATATATTGATGGGTCTCAATAAATGCAGTCTAGACAGTTCATGATGGTGGCAATTTATCTCAGCATAATATACATATTGGTAAGCCTGGGGTATGTAAACCGCAATTGCACTTGTAGCAAATAAATATGATGGCAATGGTAGATTGGTTCATTAAAATAGAATAAACTTCAATATCATACAGATATATACCATGGACATTGTAACAAAGCATCATAGGAAAGCGCTACATGTTTTGTGTTTTCTGCTCGTCCGGAGCAGATGCAAGGTGTGGGGTATCTATAATAAAAGAGATAGATATAGGGTTGCCAAACTAGTATGGTAATACAAGAAGGGAGGTATAAAGACAGGAGAAAGAGAGGGGACATTCAAAGTCCCAAGCAATCTCGCCTATCTGTAGTACGAGAGTACGATTGTGGGTAATGTTAATGGTGGACGGCAAATAAGAACGTCAGACCGGGAGCTGAGATGGTATCGCCAGGGGCACTCTGCATGTGTCATGTTGGACGCTTCTTTGCATTTGTTGGTCCATAAGAGAGGTTAGTACAGTGTCCTCACAACGAGCAGAAATCTGAGTATTTCATTTCCCCTGCTCTGAATCCTCAAACGAGAGGATTAAAGTCCTGAGGATGAGAGCTCACTGTCAGAGGACGGGGGACAGGTGCAATTTGACGAGGCCGGAGGTATTAGAAGCCTCACACAAGCTCTGAAGTTTCAGCTGCAATCTTTTACAGAGATTCTTGCTAAGTATAAACTTCCCTTCAGCCTCGGTCTTCTCTTTACAAAAAAAAAATGTTGCTTGTACCTTCCCAATCCCTGACCGCAACAGTTTATATTTGCTGGTTGGGCACCCGCTGTTTTCTCCTCCTAAAAATGTAGGGGTGTACAATTGCTGGTGCCCATTGTTGCTAAATTACATGTTTGCGGAGAATCTGCTTTTACCAGTCCACATGTTTACATGTTTTTGTGTTGATGGATGACAGGTTTTGCCTAAAAACGCATAAAGATGCTTGTTTGCATATAGATGCTGGGTTGCACAAAGGTGCTTGGTCTCACAAAGTCCTTGATTACCCATGAGTATTTAATCACACAAAGATGCATGTGGGGTAAAAATAAGAACATGTTTATGATCACATGGATACATGATTGTTTGCTGGTATAGATATTTATGATGTTACATAGTCACATGAAGATGCTTGGTCACATTTAAGTGCTTAGTCACAGAAAGATGTTTGACCGCACAAAAATGCTTGGTCGCGCAAGAGTCCTTGATGCTCAAGGATACACAATCACACAGACTTGTTTTCACAAAGATGCCTAAAAATTGCATACAATCGCTTGACTGCATAAAGATGCTGGATCACACAGGGGTGTTTGATCACACAAGAGTCCTTGGTCACACATGGGTTCTTATCCGCACAGTAGTGCTTAAAATGCCTAAGATGTTTAGTGCATTAAAAAAAAAAGCTGAATCGCATAAGGATTCATGATCGCCTAAAGTTGCATGTTCCCCTAGATTTTGCATGATTGCATAATGGGGCCTTGGTTCTTGATTACCCAAGAGTACTTAATCGCACAAAGAGGCTTGTTACACAGATGCCTAAAATTGCTTTAAGATGCTTGATGACAAGAATTGCTGAATCCCACAAGGGTGCCTAATCACTCAGGAGTCCTTGGTCTCACAAAGATGCTTGTCCGCAAGATAATGCTTAAGAGGCATTTAGGGCCCTTTCACACTGGTGCATTTTTGCCGCGTTAAAAATAGCGCTATTAAAACGCTCCCCATGCCCCTCTCCATTGAAATTAATTAAAAACGTGGTAAAATCGCGGTGTTTTACCGTGATTTTAACTCTCCGTTTTTACCGCGGTTTTTAATTCATTTCAATGGAGGGGGCATGGGGAGCGTTTTATGGGCGTTTTAATAGCGCTATTTTTACCGTGAAAACGCACCAGTGTGAAAGGGCCCTTAATGTTGATTGCATCTAGAGGCTGAGTCACATATAAGTTGCATGATCGCCTAGATTTTTGCATGATAATGTAGGGATTCCTTAAATTATACAAGATTTCTATATATATAGATATAATTAGTACAGACCAAAAGTTTGGGGACACCTCATTCAAAGAGTTATTTTTTTTTTTCATTACTATGAAAATTGTAGATTCACACTGAAGGCATCAAAACTATGAATTCACACATGTGGAATTATACATAACAAAAAAGTGTTTAACAACTGAAAATATAGTTCATATTCTAGGTTCTTCAAAGTAGCCACCTTTTGCAGCAGACACATCTCTAGAACTGTTAAGAGGCGACTGTGTGAATCAGGCCTTCATGGTAGAATATCTGCTAGGAAACCACTGCTAAAGAAAGGCAACAAGCAGAAGAGACTTGTTTGGGCTAAAGAACACAAGGAATGGACATTAGACCAGTGGAAATCTGTGCTTTGGTCTCATGAGTCCAAACTTGAGATCTTTGGTTCCAGCCCCCGTGGCTTTGTGCGGCGCATAAAAGGTGAACGGATGGACTCTACATGCCTGGTTCCCACCGTGAAGCATGGAGGAGGAGGTGTGATGGTGTGGGGGTGCTTTGCTGGTGACACTGTTGTTTTTTTTTTTTCAAAATTGAAGGCATACTGAACCAGCATGGCTACCACAGCATCTTGCAGCGGCATGCTATTCCATCCGGTTTGCGTTTAGTTGGACCATCATTTATTTTTCAACAGGACAATGACCCCAAACACACCTCCAGGCTGTGTAAGGGCTATTTGACCAAGAAGGAAAGTGATGGGGTGCTGCGCCAGGTGACTACCTCTTGAAGCTCATCAAGAGTGTGCCAAGCAGTAATCAAAGCAAAAGGTGGCTACTTTGAAGAACCTAGAATATGAAATATATTTTATTTTTATATTTAGTTTTGATGCCTTCAGTGTGAATATAAAATTTTCATAGTCATGAAAATAAAGAAAACTCTTTGAATGAGAAGGTGTGTCCAAACCTTTTGGTCTGTAGTGTGTATGTATATGTGTGTGTGTATGTATATATAAATATAAATATATATATATATATATATATATATATTGTATATAAAAAATTCTTGCTTCAGACAGATTTGGCGTTACAAGAAAGCTGGTCTATGTGGTCAAGGTAAGAAAGAGTTCCTTTCATTCACCTTTTGCTTAACCACTTGCTTACCGGGCACATATACCCCCCTCCTGCCCAGGTGAAATTTCAGCTTCCGGCACTGCGTCGCTTTAACTGACAATTGCGCGGTCGTGCGACGTGGCTCCCAAACAAAATTGACGTCCTTTTTTTCCCACAAATAGAGCTTTCTTTTGGTGGTATTTGATCACCTCTGCGGTTTTTATTTTTTGCGCTATAAACAAAAAAAAGCAACAATTTTGAAAAAAAAATCAATATTTTTTACTTGTTGCTATAATAAATAGCCTAATGTTTTTTCTCAGTTTAGGTCGATACGTATTCTTCTACATATTTTTGGTAAAAAAAAAAAAAAAAATCGCAATAAGTGCTTACAAAATATGGGACAGAATTATTATTATTATTATTATTATTATTTTTTTTTTTATTTATTTTTTTACTAGTAATGGCGGCGATCTGAGATTTTTTTTTTTTATTGGGACTGCGACATTATGGCGGACACATCGGACACTTTTGACACATTTTTGGCGCCATTCACATTTATACAGCGATCAGTGCGATAAATATGCACTAATTACTGTATAAATGTGACTGGCATTCAAGGGGTTAACACAAGGGGGTGAGAAAGGGGTTAAATGTGTGCCTGTATTGTGTTCTCACTATGTGTGGAGGGGGGGTGACTGGGGGAGGTGACCGATCTATGTCCCTATGTACAAGGGACACAGATCGGTCTCCTCTCTCCCCTGACAGGACGTGGAGCTCTGTGTTTACACACAGAGCTCCACGTCCCTGCTGTCACCGCCGATCGCGGGTACCTGGCGGACATCGCGACCGCCAGGCACGCGCATCGGCATCTCGGGGACGCGCGCGCCGCCGCCGGCACGCTCGCGCGCCCCCCCAGTGGCCGGAGGAATCCAGGACGTCAATTGACGTCCTGTTGGATATTCGGAGCCACCGTGAGGCCGTCATTTGACGATGGCCCGGGGCTCAAGTGGTTAAAGGGGTTGTAAAGGTACAATTTTTTTTCCTAAATAGCTTCCTTTACTTAGTTCAGTCCTCTTTCACTTAACTCCACCTTCGTTTTTGATTTTAAATGTCTTTATTTCTTCTCACTTTGTGTTCTTCTGTCTGTACCTCCACACAGTTTTGCAAGGCTTTCTCCCTGGTATGGAGTGTCATGCTCGCCCCCTCCCTTGGACTACGGGAGAGTCGGGACGCCCACACACACACCTCCTTTCTCTATCTGCAACATAGAGAGCGTCCTGACTCTCCAGTAGTCTGGGGGGGGGGTTAGCACGACACTCCACACCAGGGAGAAAGCCTTGCATTACTGTGTGGGGTTACAGACAGAAGAACAGGAAGTGAGGTTTTCTCAGAAGAAATAAGGACATTTAAAAGCAAAATCAAAGGATGAGGTAAGTGGAGGACTGCACTAAGTAAAGGAAGCTATTTAGGAAAAACAATTGTACCTTTTAAACCCCTTTAAGGTGCTAGGGATCGTGGTTTCATCAAAAAGAGTCCTTATGCTCAGCTTCATTCGAGGCTACTGGATCCTAACCTGGCATTATCCAAAGGGTCTGATCCCACGGATGTGATGGAGTCTCAGTTGGTTCCTAACTAAAAAGTTTGGCAGAAAAGATCCTTCATGCCAGTTACCTGAGAGGTAGTGGCAATGAAGACTGGCCTCTAGGGATGGAGACTACAGGGAGTGCATAATTATTAGGCAAATTAGTATTTTGACCACATCATCCTCTTTATGCATGTTGTCTTACTCCAAGCTGTATAGGCTCGAAAGCCTACTACCAATTAAGCATATTAGGTGATGTGCATCTCTGTAATGAGAAGGTGCGTGGTCTAATGACATCAACACCCTATATCAGGTGTGCATAATTATTAGTCAACTTCCTTTCCTTTGGCAAAATGGGTCAAAAGAAGGACTTGATAGGCTCAGAAAAGTCAAAAATAGTGAGATATCTTGCAGAGGGATGCAACACTCTTAGGCTTCATTTCCACTAGCGTTTTTACAGCCACTTTTCTGAGCGTTTTTTACAGCTTAAAAACGCCTGTCCATGTTATTCTATGGCATCATGCCCACATAGGCGTTTTTGAGCTGCAAATGGCATAGGCGTTTTTGAGCTGTAAAAAAAACGCAGGACCAGGGCGTTCTAAAGCTCCAGAGTAGAGCTGTAAAAACGCCAGACGTTAAACGCTCAGAAACGTGCGAAAACGCTCCTAAACGCTACCGCGGCATTTTTAAAGCTGCTTTTTTTTTTTTTTTTACAAAATAAACATGGACAGACGTTTTTAAGCTGTAAAAAAGGCTAACAGTGGCTGTAAAAACGCCTGTGGAAATGAAGCCTTAAAATTGCAAAGCTTCTGAAGCGTGATCATCGAACAATCAAGCGTTTCATTCAAAATAGTCAACCGGGTCGCAAGAAGCGTGTGGAAAAACCAAGGCGCAAAATAACTGCCCATGAACTGAGAAAAGTCAAGCGTGCAGCTGCCAAGATGCCACTTGCCACCAGTTTGGCCATATTTCAGAGCTGCAACATCACTGGAGTGCCCAAAAGCACAAGGTGTGCAATACTCAGAGACATGGCCAAGGTAAGAAAGGCTGAAAGACGACCACCACTGAACAAGACACACAAGCTGAAACGTCAAGACTGGGCCAAGAAATATCTCAAGACTGATTTGTCTAAGGTTTTATGGACTGATGAAATGAGAGTGAGTCTTGATGGGCCAGATGGATGGGCCCGTGGCTGGATTGGTAAAGGGCAGAGAGCTCCAGTCCGACTCAGACGCCAGCAAGGTGGAGGTGGAGTACTGGTTTGGGCTGGTATCATCAAAGATGAGCTTGTGGGGCCTTTTCGGGTTGAGGATGGAGTCAAGCTCAACTCCCAGTCCTACTGCCAGTTTCTGGAAGACACCTTCTTCAAGCAGTGGTACAGGAAGAAGTCTGCATCCTTCAAGAAAAACATGATTTTCATGCAGGACAATGCTCCATCACACGCGTCCAAGTACTCCACAGCGTGGCTGGCAAGAAAGGGTATAAAAGAAGAAAAACTAATGACATGGCCTCCTTGTTCACCTGATCTGAACCCCATTGAGAACCTGTGGTCCATCATCAAATGTGAGATTTACAAGGAGGGAAAACAGTACACCTCTCTGAATAGTGTCTGGGAGGCTGTGGTTGCTGCTGCACGCAATGTTGATGGTGAACAGATCAAAACACTGACAGAATCCATGGATGGCAGGCTTTTGAGTGTCCTTGCAAAGAAAGGTGGCTATATTGGTCACTGATTTGTTTTTGTTTTGTTTTTGAATGTCAGAAATGTATATTTGTGAATGTTGAGATGTTATATTGGTTTCACTGGTAAAAATAAATTGAAATGGGTATATATTTTTTTTTGTTAAGTTGCCTAATAATTATGCACAGTAATAGTCACCTGCACACACAGATATCCCCCTAAAATAGCTAAAACTAAAAACAAACTAAAAACTACTTCCAAAAATATTCAGCTTTGATATTAATGAGCTTTTTGAGTTCATTGAGAACATGGTTGTTGTTCAATAATAAATTAATCCTCAAAAATACAACTTGCCGGGCGCATGCGCGGCGCTGAACAGGATGGCGGCTTGAAGTCTTAGCTCCGTGCACCGCATGACTTAAAACGCTCTACCGGTGCTATACACAGCTTCACACATGATTTCATTTGCCCCCCCCCCCCCCCCCCCGGCACCCGAGACTTCCGTGCATGTCTTCGTCCAAGAACAAGAAGAAGCACTCCGGGAGCCGTTCTCAGACCTCGCTGACACATTATCTCCTCCGCACCAAAGAACAGGGCAGCATGGCTCAAAATGGCGCTGAGGCCCCGCCACTCTCTCCTGCTCCGTCCTCGGCTTCTGAGACCCCTGGATTCTTCAATCCGCTCGGTGGTGGTGGTGAGTGCTCCCCTGCCCTGTCCAAAGCTGATTTGGATTCTAGTCTTGAGGCCATGTATGCCAGACTTGCTACGAAATTCCAAACGGAGCTTCACAAAACCTCCCATACCCTATCACAGGAGATAGCTGCCCTGGGCTCCAGAACGGACCTTTTAGAAAATAAACACGACGAATTGTCGTTAGCCTATAATCACCTGAGCAGAGAACATGAATCCCTACAAGAGGCCTTCTCCCTTATGCAGTCCCAAGTCGAGGACCTTGACAATAGAAACGGGCGCCATAATTTGAGGCTGAGGGGAGTCCCTGAGACGGTCACTGATCTGATCCCAGCTGCCATAAAGATATTCAAGTCCCTTCTCCCAGACAAGGAAGCCTCGGTGTTCACATGTGATCGTATTCACAGGGCTGTGAGGCCAAAACCTCCAGCTGACAAGCCCCCCAGGGACATAGTGTTATGCATGAAGGCCTTGTTAAAGAAGAAGTACTCGGGTCTGCTCGCAATACCCCTAGAATTGTCCTTGACAATCATGTCATTCAGATCTACCCTGACATCTCTCCCACCACTTTGGACAGACGTCGAGCCATGAAAGAAATCACAGGCCCCCTCCAGGATGCGCTATCGCTGGGGCTTTCCCTTTTAAGCTGCAAATTCCACGCAATGGCTCCACATATACAGCCACTACCATCAGAGGGCCAGGAATTTTGGTGAAGCTTGGTCTCTTGGATGCTGCAGCTCTACGCCGACCCCCTCTGACCCCTAGGCCCTCACAGATTTGGCACACACCTCCCACCAGACGAGACAGACGGAGGATTCGATATGAAGAGGCTTCTCCCCGAATTGGTTAGCTGCATAAGTGCTCTTTCTTTTTTTTTGTTCTTTTTTGCGAATAGGAGACTCTTTCACTATCTTGGTCGTCGACGGGGAAAAAAAACTATTTTTTTTCTAACCTGTGAAGTCTCGCCTTGCTTTGCTGCTTGTCCCTTGGTGCCACGCAATGTGGCTCACCCCAGCGATGCTGCGCTCTGCTATCCTCACCCCTATGGGCGAGGGTATTGGTTGCCCCTTTTTTAGTTTGGGCCTTGAGTTTTTTGTTTTGCGCTCATGCTGGGTTCGAGGCCCCTGTGCCTCGTTGAACTGTTTTACCTATCAGGACTCCTGATCCAATGTCTTTTCTGATTTTCTTACTTTTTTTACCTTTTTTTTGTGGTTTTTTTACTCTCTGTTTTTTTTATTGGTGCTTATATTCTGGGTCTTGTTTTTTGCCATTGCATATAACTATGGTTCCAGGTATCGCTATAGGGTAAGGTATAGAGCTGTCTTTAACTTGAGGGGCCCCTCAGATCCAGGGGGGTGGCGGTTGATGGTTGAACCGGGGGGGGGGGGGGGGGAATGATCTTATGGCTGCTCCCCTTCTCGGGATGTTTTCCCCACCTGGGCTTAGTTTGGCTTTTTTCCCCTGTTTAACCAATGATTGATATAATTTCACATAATGTGAAGGGCTTTAATTCCCTTTCTAAGAGGAATAAGGCCTTTTCTCAATATAAACAACTTAAGGCTCAGATACTGCTGTTGCAAGAGACACACTTAGCCCACTCCTCTCACCCAAATGACTTCAATAGGGCCTTTTCACAGTCCTTTTATACGCTTCACTCTTCCAAGAGTAGGGGCGCAGCCATATTTTTGCATAATTCATTTCCCATGGATGTGCAGAGGGTATATAGGGACAAGGAAAGCCGTTTTGTTATTATAAAGGGGATTGTCTTACTATTGCCAGCGTTTATGCCCCAAATGAATCCCCAGCCTCCTTTTTTGCTTTTTTTTTTTTTTTTTTTTTTTTTTTTTTTTTCACCTTATCTAAGTTCCTTTCTCCCCAAATGCTAATTGGGGGAGATTTTAATCTGGTTGCCAATCCATTGATGGACAGATCCTCTGGCACGGTGAGCTCGGGGGCCTTCCCCAGGTCCTTAAAGCGGGGGTTCACCCTATAAACAAGAAAAAACATTTTTTGTATCCCCGTACTCACTGTGTAATCGTACATAGACGATTCCGACTGCCCACGGGGAATGGGCGTTCCAATCCAGACGGAAGGTGATTTACGGCCGGCTCTGGCGCGTCACGCTTCTCAGGAAATAGGCTTGTCTCTTCACGGCGCCTGCGCAGGCGCCGTGAAGAGCCGAGACCTACGCCGGCTGTCTTCGGGGAGCGTGACGTGCCAGAGCCGGCCGTCAATCATCCTCCCTCTCCATAGGCACGCTCATTCCCCACGGGAGTCAAATCTATAATGTACCAGTACACTGTGAGTACGGGGATAAAAAATTTGAGACAGGCATACTGTAGCTCGCGCTACAATGCCTGATTTTATGGTACAATGTTGACACTGAGGGTGAACTACCGCTTTAACCAGAGGCCTGCGGGAACTCCAACTATTGGACTCCTGGCGAGCTCACAATGTGGGTATCCGGGAGTACACGTTTTTATTCCCACCCACATGACAGCTATTCCAGGTTGGATTATGTTTTTTCCACCCCAGCTCTCCTAGCTAACTCACGAGACTCGTCTTTGCATAGCTGTGTCTGGTCTGATCATAATATTGTTTCCTTCTCCACTAATTTTATTTCGCAGACCCCCTCTTCTTACACCTGGAGGATCAACGAGGCTCTTCTTTACGATCATATGGTGGAGTCTGAGATGTCACAGGCCATTGATGGGTATTTTACCCTTAATGCTCTTCCTGAGACCCCAGTGGCCACAGTTTGGGTTGCACACAAGGCTGTCCTGAGGGGCAAATTCATTAGCCTTGCGGCGGCTCGTAACAAACAAAATAGGTGTGACATCCTCAGACTTACTTGTGAACTGGATCGATTATATAAGAACCCCACTGCTCTAACATTAGAATCTACTAGGCGTACTATTGAGCAGAAACGATTGGAGCTGGATGCTCTGCTCTCAACAAAAGTGGAGAAAGCACTGAGATGGTCCAGAGCTCGGTTCCTTTTACATAGCAATGCAGCATCCACGATGTTCGCTAGGAAGCTTAATCGGTCCCTCCGCCCCCCGCATGTATACAAAATTAGGTCCCCCTTGGGGCATTTGACTTTGCATCCCCAGGAGGTAGTAGGTATTTTTAGAGACTATTATTCCTCCCTACTGGGGGCTCCTCGATCGCAGCCCTCTCAGGCTTCTTGGGACAGATTTGGGGAGATCCCCCTCCCAACTCTTTCTAGGCCCCAATCGGATAAACTCAATGTTCCCATCTCAATTTCTGAGGTCCTGGCCGTTATTAAGAGTCTGAAGAATGGCTCCTCTCCTGGCCCTGATGGCTTTTCGGCCATTTATTACAAAAAGTTTGCCTCCCAATTGTCCCCTAGACTGGTTAGTTTGTTTAATTCTGTGCTCCAGGGGGGTTCATTCCCAGAGGAGATGCTTCTGGCTAATATGACCCTTATCCCCAAGTCCAACAAGGATCATTCCCTGCCACAAAACTTTAGACCGATTTCAGTGATTAATAATGATTTAATTTTTTTTAGCAGAATCTTGGCGGATAGGCTCAGTGGTGTAATCTCCTCCCTGATCTCCCCTTTTCAATCGGGTTTTATCCCTCACAGATTTATCACAGATAATATCCGCTTAGCAGCTAATGTATTACAGGATGCAAACTTATTTTCCCGAAAATTATTCCTATTGGGGTTGGATATCAATAAAGCATTCGACAGTGTGTGTTGGAGCTATGTGTCTCTCTTATTGCAAAGGTATGGTATCGGGGGAGAGTTTCTGCACTCATTCCATGCTCTCTATCTGAACCCTAGTACACGTATAAAAATCCCGGGTTGTAGTTCGGGCTTTTTCCAGCTCGGCAGGGGAACAAGACAGGGTTGCCCCCTGTCTCCACTTATTTTTGCCTTGGCAATAGAGCCACTTGCTATAGCTATCCTCAGGCACCCGAATATTATGGGCTACAATAAATCTGAATCTGAGTACAAATTGTGCATGTATGCGGATGATGTACTTCTATTTCTTACCAACCCCTTAGTTTCTTTACCCAATCTTTTCGATACCCTTTCCTTTTTCGCGGAGGTCTCTGGCCTTGCGGTAAATGTTAGCAAATCTGTGGCCCTTCCTGTGGGCTTTCCCCCTGCGGAGCTGGAGAATCTTAAACTGACATTTAAATTTCACTGGGCGGGGTCGGATATCTCCTATCTGGGTATTAGGTTGCCGGGTGATTTTGCACAGCTCTTCTCCCTTAATTACCTTCCATTGGTTTCTCAACTAAAACAACTTCTTAAATCCTGGTCCCAGTATAGGATCTCGTTTTTAGGGAGGGTTACGGCTAGCAAGATGACATTTTTGCCCAAGCTTTTGTACCTTTTTAGGGCCCTCCCTGTGGTGGTATCAAACTTTTATCCTGAAATTGCAGTCCCATTTGAATAAATGTATTTGTTATAATAAACCTTCTAGATTCTCCAGACAGGTGCTCTATAGGCCATACACGATGGGTGGGTTGGGAGTTCCTCAGCTTTGGTTTTACTTTTTAGCTAGTAGACTTTCTCAGGTGGCGCAGTGGAACATTAGACATCCTAGAGTTCCCTGGGTGCGTTTCGAAGGGGAATGCGATTAAGCCTTTTCACTTGCCCGGCCTTTTATGGTCTTCAAAATCTTGCCCCACATCTTTGAAGAGTAGAAACCTAATAGTCTCACAGGAGCTTGGGATGTGGAAAAAGTTTGGCTCCCGTCTGGCCCTAGCCTCTAGGTTCCCTCCTGGAGCTTCCTTTCTGGGTGACCCTAGGTTTCCTACGGCCTTTCACACGCCCTCTTGTTTTGGATGGTGGATTAGCGGTGGTCTGACGACTTTGGCGGACTTGCAACATGAAGGAGGTTTTATTTCCTTCTCACGTCTCCGCGAAGTGAAGGGCATTCCCCTGAGGGAATACTAGAGGTACTTGCAAGTCCGTATTTTTTTTCAAACACACTATGCGGTTGTGCCCTCTGACACTAATACGGCATTTGAGACTCTGTGTTCGACCTCCCCTAGACAGAAGGGCCTCATCTCTATATTGTACAGCTCTATGGGATGTAGGGGAAGTGATTCAATTTTGAAACATATGTCCCAGTGGGATCAAGAATTGGGTTTGGATTATGATTGTAGAGACTGGGATGCTTGCTGGCAAAACATGAGAAAGTGTTCAATTTCTCTTTCAGTTAGAGAGACAGCGGTGAAATTCACTCGTTGGTACCTCACCCCTCTCCGCTTGAGTAAAATTTTCCCTCAGAGTTCCCCATTATGCTTCCGTGGTTGCCTCCAACGGGGTTCCTTCTTACATTTGTTTTGGGAATGTGAAAGGCTGCGCCCCACTTGGGGGGAGGTCTTGGCCTTGATTGATAAGTTAGCTGGGAGTAGCATGGCTCTGACACACACTCAATGTTTGCTGTTCGAGAGTATCCCTGATACTCCTAAACCCCTGGTGCGTTTGATACACACGATCTGTGTGGCTGTCCATTGGACAATTGCGCTTCATTGGAAGTCCAGTGTGGTTCCTCTGGCACACTTGGGGGCTGATTTACTATGCTCTGTGCGCTGCGCTGGTTCATGCCTTAATTAGTGCGCCGGGTGGAGGCTTAATTAGGTGCATGAACCAGCGTAGCAGCCGGCGCATTGAAAGTAATATGTAAAGCCGCGCCGAACTCCCTATAGAAGTCTATGGGAGAAATCAAAAGTGTTCATTTTAAAGGCTAATCTGCAAGTTTTGTCCTAAAAAGTGTTTGGAGACCTCAGTCCTGCCCCAGGGGACATGTATCAATGTTTTTTTTATTTTTTAAAACGGCCGTTTTTTCGGGAGCAGTGAAATGAATAATGCCTAAAGTGAAACAATAAAAGTGAAATATTCCTTTAAATTTCGTACCTAGGGGGGGTGTAATGTCAGCATGTGAAATTTGTGCATTTTTCACGCACTTAGAACTGCCCCTGCACAAAATGACATTCAGAAGGAAAAAAGTCATTTAAAAATTCACACGCGGCTATAATGAATTGTCGGCTCTGACAATTCTAAAGGGATTCATTCATAAAACAAACAACAAAATGTGTAGGGGTTCCCCCAAATTAAATTACCAGGCCTTTCAGGTCTGGAATGGATATTAAGGGGAACCCTGCCGTAAAAACCAAAAAAAAAAAGACGTGCGGTTCCCGGCAAATATCCATTCCAGGCCCTTCAGGTCTGGTGTGGATTTTAAGGGGAACTCCACCCCAAATTTAAAAAAAAATGGCGTGGAGTCCCCCTAAAAATCCACACCAGACCCTTATCCGAGCACGTTGACCTGGCCGGCCGCAGAAAAGAGGGGGGGACAGAGTGCGCCCCCCCCCTCTCCTGAACCGCACCAGGCCACATGCCCTCAACATGGGGAGGATGTCCCCATGTTGATGGGGACAAGGGCCTCATCCCCACAACCCTTGCCCGGTGGTTGTGGGGGTCTGCGGGCAGGGGGCTTATCAGAATCTGGAAGACCCCTTTAACAAAGGGGACCCCCAGATCCTGGCCCCCCTATGTGAAATGGTAATGGGGTACATTGTACCTCTACCATTTCACCCCAAAAAAAATGTCAAAAGTGTTAAAAATGACAGTAGCCGGTTTTTGACAAATCTTTTAATACAATCTTCTTTTCTTCTTTCCTTCGGGTTTCTTCCGCTGCTTCTTTCTTGGGTCTTCTCGTCCACATCTTGCCCGACGTGTTCTTCTATCTTCTCCGTCCGTCCTTCAGCCTTCTGGTCCCGCATCTTGCCCGTTGTCTTCTCCTGTCTTCTTCTCCGTCCGTCCGCCAGCCTTCTCGTCCACCTCTTTTTCTTCCCCAGACTCCGCGCTTGAATTTGATTTGGCCGCCGTGTTGCGCTCCTGGGACCCGCCCCCTCTGACGCCACAAGTAAACTCCTTAGAAGGTCATGTGCGTCAGAGGGGGGCGGGGTCACAGAGCGTCACACGGCGGGGGAATTCAATTTCAAGCGCGCCGCCCGGAGAAGAAGATGCCGCCGCTTCCAATTGAAGTTCCCGCCGTGTCACACTCATGTGACCCCGCCCCCCTCTGACGCACATATGCCACACGCGGACTTTCATATGAGTTTACCTGTGGCGTCAGAGGGGGGCGGGTCCCAGGAGCGGGAACACGGTGGCCAAATCAAATTCAAGCGCTGCGTCCGGGGAAGAAAAAGAGGTGGACGAGAAGGCTGGCGGACGGACGGAGAAGAAGACAGGAGAAGACAACGGGCAAGATGCGGGACCAGAAGGCTGAAGGACGGACGGAGAAGATAGAAGAACACGTCGGGCAAGATGTGGACGAGAAGACCCAAGAAAGAAGCAGCGGAAGAAACCCGAAGGAAAGAAGAAAAGAAGATTGTATTAAAAGATTTGTCAAAAACCGGCTACTGTCATTTTTAACACTTTTGACATTTTTTTTGGGGTGAAATGGTAGAGGTACAATGTACCCCATTACCATTTCACACAGGGGGGGGGGGCAGGATCTGGGGGTCCCCTTTGTTAAAGGGGTCTTCCAGATTCTGATAAGCCCCCCGCCCGCAGACCCCCACAACCACCGGGCAAGGGTTGTGTGGATGAGGCCCTTGTCCCCATCAACATGGGGACATCCTCCCCATATTGAGGGCATGTGGCCTGGTGCGGTTCAGGAGAGGGGGGGGGGCGCACTCTGTCCCCCCCTCTTTTCTGCGGCTGGCCAGGTCAGCGTGCTCGGATAAGGGTCTGGTGTGGATTTTTAGGGGGACTCCACGCCATTTTTTTTCAATTTGGGGTGGAGTTCCCCTTAAAATCCACACCAGACCTGAAGGGCCTGGTATGGATATTTGGGGGGACCCCACGCCATTTTTTGTTTTTTTTTTTTACGGCGGGGTTCCCCTTAATATCCATTCCAGACCTGAAGGGCCTGGTAATTTAATTTGGAGGGACCCCCATTTTTTTTTTTTTTTTTTTTTTTTTTTTTTTTTTTTTTTTTATTATTTTTAATGAGCAATGACTATTCTTTATAGCCATGAGTACTTTAAACTTCCTTTTTTTTTGTTTCACTTCAGAAATGACATCTTGTACAGGGACAGTTCTAAGCACGGGAAACATGCGTGTAAACCCCCTCCCCCCCTGTATGAAATTTAAAGGACTATTTCACTTTTATTATTTCACTTTAACCACTTCCATACGCGCCTTTTCTGGCACTTCTCTCCTTCATGTAAAAATTATATTTTGTTCCTGGGAAATTAATCAGGACCCCCAAACATTATATATAATTTTTTAGCAGACACCCTAGGGAATAAAGTGGCGGTCATTTTTTATTTGATTTCCAACGGTATTTGCGCAATAATTTTTCTAACGCCTTTTTTTTTTTTGGCCCAAAAAAAAAACACGGTTCATGAATTAAAAAAAAAAAAACAGTAAAGTTAGCCCAATTTTTATGGATAATAGATACCTAACTTGTCACACTTTAATATTGCACACACTCATGGAATGGCGCCAAACTTCGGGACATAAAAATATCCATAGGCGATGCTTGTTTTTTTTTTTTACAGGTGACCAGTTCAGAGTTACAGAGGAGGTCTAGGGCTAGAATTATTGCTCTCGCTCTAATGCACGCGTCAATACCTCACATGTGTGGTTTGAATGGTGTTTACATATGTGGGCGGGACTTACATGCATATTCGTTTCTGAGTGCGAGCTTCTAGGGACAGGGGCGTTATTTATTTATTTTTTTTGTTTTTGTTTTTTTTTACCTCATATTTTTCTTCTTGCACTTTTTTGTCACTTTTTTTGATTTTGGATCACTTTTCTTCCTATTGCAAGGAATGTAAACATCCCTTGTAATAGGACTAGTGTGTGACAGGTCCTCTTTATGGAGAGAGGCGGGGTCAATAAGGCTGGAAAGCATGGTATTGAAAAAGAAATAAAAAAAAGATCTCATGCTTTCAGCTGCAATCATGTTCGTTCAGCACAGTGGTGTAGTGTATAGCACTTTGACCTAGCAGCAAAAGGGTCGCTGGTTCGATTCCAGCCCGTGACACCATCTGGATCCGGTCTAAATAAGCCCTAATATGCAGTAGTATATTTAGGTTTTGTTCTGCCCTAGGCCTGACTACATATCTGCACCTCCTAATAGAAAAATGACCCACCCCTTCCTGTCAAGGTCACACCCTGTTTTTGTATGACCCGCCCAGGAATTTTCAGGGGACCCACACACTAGTTCTGGGGGGGAGGGGGTCACTGGATTCCCTTAACCACTTCCATACCAGGCACTTACGCACCTTCCCGCCCAAGCCAATTTTCAGCTTTCAGCACTGTCGCACTTTGAATGGCAATTGCGCGGTCATACAACACTGTACCCAAACAAAATTGGCGTCCTTTTTCCCCCACAAATAGAGCTTTCTTTTGTTGGTATTTGATCACCTCTGCGTTTTTTTTTCCGCAACAACTACAAAAAGACTGCAAATTTTGAAAAAAAAATTTTTTTATTTTTTTATGTTAATTTTTTTGTAAATAAGTTTTTCTCTTTCAATTACGGGCACTGATATGGCGGCACTGATGGGCACCGATGAGGTAGTACTGACGGGCACAGATGAGGTGGCATTGATTGGCGGCGCTGGTATGCGGCACTGATGGGCACTCATAGGGGCACTCATGGGCGGCACTTATGGGTGGCACTGATGGATACTTATGGGTGGCACAGGTGGGCACTGATAGGTGGGCACTGCAAGGATGGGCACTGTGGGGTGGCACTGATGGACACTGTGGGGTGGCACTGGACACTGTGGGGTGGCACTGATTTTCCCAGGTTGCCAGTCAATGCCCATTTGTGGGCACTGATTGGCATCTTTTTTTCATTTTTTGTGTGTGAGGAAGAGCCATCGATGGCTCTTCCTGTTTACATCGTGATCAGCCGTGATTGGACACGGCTGATCACGTGGTAAAGAGTCTCCGTCTCCGTGAGAGACTCTTTACCGAGATCGGAGATGCAGGGTATCAGACTGACATCCTGCATCACCGATCGCCGCGCTGCCTGCCCCCACAGGCGCGCGCGGCATGAAATCCTGCAGGACGTCCTGTCAGGATTGTGTTACCACTTCCCGGACGTAAATCGGCCATAGGCTGGGCGGGAAGTGGTTAATTTGCATAGTTTTTCTCTCACTTCCTGTTTGGCTATGGGGCAGGAAGTGAAGGCAAATCTCCCCAATTGGACACAGATAATACAAAATAAACTGACAGGGCCTATAACCCTCCCTCACTCTATCCAAAATTAAAGAAAATAAAACGTGTTGATTATAGTTCTAGTCAGGGGCGGACTGACCATTGAGTCACTCGGGCACTGCCCAAGGGCCCCATGCCACTAGGGGGCCCCATGCGGGTTGCCAGGCTCAGTTAAACCAGGGACAGTATGTAAAAATCTGTTTTTTTTTTTTTTTGATCTGTCCCTGATATGTCCGAAAATGACATGCTTTTAATGTGAATATCCCAAGATTTTAGCTGCCCGCCTCTGCACTACCTCCTGACGTGGTGGCCATCTGTAAGCCAGAGGGGCCCCATACTCTTCTATTGCCCGGGGGCCCCATGAGTTGTCAGTCCGCCCCTGGTTCTAGTTTAAGCACAAATTTCATAGAGTTTAATTGAGAGGCCTAAGAAAATATAACCATGCCAATAGGCCAGGATACAGCGTTGCTAATATGTAGGAATGTGTGTGTTAGAGCACCCCACCCAATGTTAACTAAAAAATTATTAATTTGCAAATAAGTATTATCTGCTCATTTTTTGGGGATGTCTGCACCCCTGATAGTGAGAACATTTGTGAGGTGTCTTCACCCTTTCTAATTGAAATTCATTCACTTCCTGTCACATAGCCAAACAGGAAGTGAGGGTAAAACCTTACTAATCTTTTCTTGGGGACACAGAGATCAATCTAAATAGTTTCCCATTATGTAAATTGCACTCTAGCATTTTGCTGTGTACACCCCAAATTATTAGGGATCTTGGACTTTGGGGTCCATTTACTAAAGGCAAATCCACTTTGCACTACAAGTGCAAAGCAAGGAAGAAAACAAAGCAACTTTGCTTCTACAGGATTGGATGTTAAAACCATCAGTGCTTCCTCTCTGATTTTCAGCAACTATGCTTGTACTGCAGAGTGGCTTTGCCTTTACTAAACCCCAAACTAAATAATCATTTGGTTCAGGGATCCTCAAACTACGGCCCTCCAGCTGTTGTAGAACTACACATCCCATGAGGCCTTGTAATGCACTGACATTCACAGACATGACTAGGCATGATGGGAATTGTAGTTCCTGAACTGGAGGGCCGTAGTTTGAAGACCCATGATTTGGGGTGTACACAGCAGTGCTGGAGTGCAATTTGCTTAATGGGGACACTAGTTAGATTGACCTGTGTCCCCAAGAAAAGACACTGGTAGGGTTTTAACCTCACTTCCTGTTCAGCTGTGTGACAGGAAGTGAAGCCAATTTTAAGAAAAGGGACACAAAGCTCAACCCAAAAAAAAAAAAACACAAGCAAGGGGTTCTAACACTCACTTGGCTTCCCTCAAACACCCACAATTAGAATAGGATTGCCTTGCCCTAGATTGAGAGGCCCCTTTAATAAAGGGGCCCCCAGATTCCGGCCCCCCACCCTATGTGAATGAGTATGGGGTACATTGTACCCCTACCCATTCACCTGGGGAAAAAAAATGGAAAAAAATAATACACCACACACATTTAAAAATTAATTTATTAGTCAGCCGGGGGTCTTCTGCTGGGGCCCCCCACCACCACCCCATTAGGCCCCGGGCTTCGCCATCTTCTGCCGGAACCCCCTTCACCAGTGAGGGTCCTTGCCTTTGGGGGAGGGTCCCGGGCTTCGTCGGTTTCTGCGGAGGGGGTGCACTTGCACCCCACCCCCCGTCTTCAGCGCCGTAATTCACCGGGACCCCCTTCACCAGTGAGGCTCCTGCCTTTGGGGGAGGGTCCCGAGCTTCGTCGGTTTCTGCGGGGGGGGTGCACTTGCACCCCACCCCCGTCTTCAGCGCCATAATTCACCGGGACCCCCTTCACCAGTGAGGCTCCTGCCTTTGGGGGAGGGTCCCGGGCTTCTACGGTGTTTTCCGCCGGGGGGGCGACACCCGCGGGCTTCTGCGATGCCTTCCGCTTCTGCCTGTCTCCTCCGCGGAGCACAGGGCTTGTCTCCGCTGTCTTCTCCCTTGTCTTCCATGCGATGTTGACACAACGAGGTCCGACGCTGGAATGCCGTCTGAGCAGCGGGCATGGACTTGTATAGGGCAATGCCACCATGTGACCTCAACCCATGTGACATCACATTCCCATCATGCCCAGGGAATGTGATGTCACATGGGTTGAGGTCACATGGTGGCATTGCCCTATATAAGTCCATGCCCGCCGCTGACACGGCATGTCAGCGCGGAACCTCGTTGTGTCAACATCCTTTGGAAGAGAAGGAAGAAGACAGCGCAGACAAGCCCTGTGCTCCCAGAGGAGACAGGCAGAAGAAGGAAGAGAAAAGAAAGAAGACAAAAGAAAGCCCTGGCTCCGCGGGGGAGCCAGGCAGAAGAGGGAGCAGAGAAGACAGAAGAGAAAAAACCGGGGAGTTGGCGCACCCCCGGCAGAAGACCAGGAAGACCGGAACCCTGGCGGAAGGCACCGGAAAGACCGGGGGATAGGCGCCATCCTCCGGCAGAAGACCCCGAAGTCTGGATGCCCCCCCCCCTAATGTAAAAGAGCTTAAATGGGGTGGGGGCATCCGGCGGAAGGCTCCGGAGAGGACCGAGGGATGGCGCCCTCCCCCGGCAGAAATCACCGAAGCCCAGGGTCCCGGCAGAAGATCGGGAGAGAAGAAACCCCCCCTTGTAAGAGAGCTAAAGAAGAAAGGGGGGGCTCCGGAGCAGATTAATAAAATATTTTATTGTGTGGTGTTTTATTTTACTTTACACTTTCCCCCATGTGAATGGGTAGAGGTACGATGTACCCCATACTCATTCACATAGGGTGGGGGGCCGGTATCTGGGGGCCCCCTTATTAAAGGGAGCTCGCAGATTCCGATTAGCCCCGCCCGCATACCCCGACAACCAATGGCAAGGGTTGTCGGGAAGAGGCTCTTGTCCCTATCGACATGGGGACAAGAGTGCTGTGGGGTGGGGGGGCAGTGCCCCCCTCCCCCACAGCACACACTCCCCCATGTTGAGGGCATGCGGTCTGGTACGGCTCAGGAGGGGGGGGGGGGCGCTCGCTCGTCCCCACCCCCATTCCTGTCCGGGCCAGACTGCGTGCTTGGTTTGGATCTGGGGGGCGAATCGGCGCAGGTTTAAACCCTCACGCTCCGGACCAAGCCTAAGAGCCTAATGTAGCCCTGGAGGGGGACCCGCGCCAATTTCAAGTTTGAAATTTGGCGCGGAGTTCCCCTTCATGGCTGAAAACGGCTTGGAGATTCCCGTGCGCCGCGTCACGCAGCGCAATCACGGGTACGCCCCTTGGTATTTACCAAGATTTTCACGGCGTACTGACAAGGCGCACGGGAAGCTCCGAAATTTCTCTCTACGCATGCCCAGTATGCAAATGAACCTACCGAGGTTCAGGCGCACTGTGCAAGCGTACAGGGATCTGTTTTCAAAAAACACTTTCCCTTTCAATTCGGCCCGCCAAACACATTCAAACACATGTCACTTCACTTCCCCTGCATCCCCCCACCTCCCCCCCTAATAAACTCCCGCCCGAATCCCCGATATTTACATTTCAATGTGCCGTGCGCCAGGTCTATAGTGGTGCACAATGCACCCTCTCCTGGGCGCACGGAGCACATTAGTAACTAGGGAAATACACTGCACTAGCAGCGTATTTCTTTAGTAAATGTCAAAACGGCTGCTACTCCTGCTTTTACTCCATGAGTCATGGAGTAAAGGCTTGGTAAATCAGCCCCATAGTGTCTAGAGTGGACCAGATTATGCTCACAGAAAAGATTCATCACACTCTTAGGGACACCTTGCAACTTCATGATGCTAAATGGAACCCTTGGTTTTTGCACCGTATCTTGGAGCACTCATAGTTTGGTATTGATGTATGATATAACAGAGAAGACCTAGTATGGTTTTATTTTGTATTTACAGATTTCTTTTGCTTTGCTGTGATTTCTGTTTTTTATTTATGATTTTTTTTTTTATTTCTTTCCTTTTCTTTTCCTTCGTTTATTCTTGTTAATCCAATGCTAAATGCTACCCTTGTGATATTCATGACTGATTCGTATTATAGAATTATGTGAGCAGGCGCTGGTGTCTAGTTATTACTGTTTTTGTTGCTGCTTACAGAGACCTATTCTCTTTGATGTATGTCTTTTTCAGATGTGCCTCAGTATGCTGGTTATGTCTTCTAACTGCATTATTGGATGTAATTTGTATTTTGCTTACTTCAACAATAAAAAACTTTTGAGTATAAAAAAAAAAAAATACAACTTGCCTAATAATTCTGCACTCCCTGTAGGGATGAGCTTTGTTTTCGAGTCGAACCCATGTTCGACTCGAACATCGTCTGTTCGTACGTTCGTCGAAATTCGAACGAAACGGATCGTTAGCGCCAAATTCGAGTGACGCGCAAAGGCCCATAATTCACTGTGGCATTGCGCACTGATGATTGGCCAAGCATGCACTATAACCTGCATGCTTGGCCAATCACAGCGCGCAAAAAACGGAGAGCCATAATTGGCCAAAGCTAGGGTGGCTTTGGCCAATTATGGCTCAGGGCTTTAGCACACGCCCATACGATAAAAGGCTGCCTGCAAGGCGGCCGCGTGTAGTGTTGTGGCGTTGTTAATGAGAGAAGTCCTATATAGAGAGAGATAGACAGTATCTTTTCTACCAGATAGATAGAGCAGGCAGCCTAGTCAGTTTAGTTAAATTTACAGTGTGTAGAGGAGATAGATGTAGATATAGATAGAATATATATATATATATACATATATAGATAGATAGATAGATAGATAGATAGATAGATAGATAGATAGATAGATAGATAGATAGATAGAATATATATATATATATAGATAGAATATATATATATATATAGATAGAATATATATATATATATATATATACAATTAAAATCTCCTAGGAGTTGTACATATATTTATACACTGTATAGCTTAGCTAGATCAGCTATTCCTATTTGTCAGGCAGTAGATTGTGCTAGCTGCAGTGTGCTAGCTGCCGTGTTCTAATGTAGTTGCTGTAACTGCACTTGTGCTGTGTATTAGCACCTAAACATAGTTGCTGTTACTGCACGTGTGCTGCTTATTTGCACCTAAACATAGTTGCTGTTACTGCACTTGTCCTCTCCAGTTTGTACCTAAAGGTACGAGGTGTGTGTACTGATTTTGTCCTGTGCAGGCCATTACAATGTCTGGAAGGACAACACAGAGAGGCAGAGTCACGAGGGCAAGCAGGCTCTGCATCTAGAGGCAACGCTGGTGGTGGACACAGTGCATCCTCTTCAGCACGTGGCCGTTTGACACACTCGTCCTTCTTTTCGGGAGATGGCCGTGTTGAGCCTCAACATGCAGAGAAATTAGTAGAGTGGATGACCAAGCCGTCCTCATCCTCCTCATCCTCTCTCACCCAGGCTGAGCTTACTTTGTCTGCCAAAGCAGCTGCCAAGGTGTCCTCTTCCCTCTGCACAATGGCATCACTCACTCCTTCCCTAGTCCAACCATGTCCTCCTGAGGAGTCTCCCGAACTGTTTCAACACATGAAGATGTGCAGCGTTTTGAAGGCTCCGATGATGGAAGGCAGTAATGTGAGCCCAGAGAGAGGGGTTGCCCGAGAGGGACAGCAATCAGGCAGTCATGTTTCCCCTAGCTGCAGCATACTTCCAGGTTTTCGACAGTGATGAGGAGGGAGGGGATGATGAGGTCACTGACTGTTTGGGTGCCTGATAGGAGAGACGAGGTGGAGGAAGAGGCACAGGCACAAAGGCAGGATGCCCTCCAGGGGCCAGCTTAAGGGCAGCACACCAACTGCATTACATCGCAGAGCTACGCCTGTGTAGGGCGCTGCTGTGTCTGAATGTTACTGCAAAAGTTCTTTGGTGTTGGCCTTTTTTGAGACATGTGCATCAGATCGCACCGTTGCTATTTGCAACATATGTCTCAAGCGTATCTCGCGTGGCCAAAACATGACCCGCTTGGGCACCACATGCTTGACCAGACATATGTCGACCTGCCATGCAGTTCGTTGGCAAGCATACCAGAAAGACCGACACCAAAGAACAAAGCGGAAATCCCAATGCCCCTCATCAGCTGGGACCTCCAACCCCACTAGACCCTCAGTCCTCTCTGAAGCCTGCACTGATAGGACTGAAGGTGTAGAAATAGGTGTGTCACAGCCTAGTAGTACATGCGGGCAATCTACTGATGGTACCAGACACATTTCCCTACCCCAGCTGCTGCAGCACCGAAAGAAGTACTCTCCTAGCCATCCACATGCCCAGCGGTTGAATGCTAGCTTAACGAAATTGCTAGCACTTCAACTGCTGCCTTTTCAGTTGGTAGATTCTACCCCCTTCCGTGAGTTTGTGGAATGTGCGGTACCTCAGTGGCAAGTCCCCAAATGCCTCACAGAAGGCGATTCCGGCTCTCTACCGCCATGTGGAAGGCAATGTCCATGCCTTGCTGGACAGGGCGGTCAGTGGTAGGTGCATATTACCGCTGACTCATGGTCCAGCAGGCATTGACAGGGACGTTACTTCTCTTTCCACAATTGTTTTTATTGCAATAGTTATTATAAAGGATTAAATTATTTTATGCACTTCCTATTCAAGAGTCTAATAAGGAAATACAATTATTTTTTTTTTTTTTTTTATATTTAATGATTTTTATTGAAGGTTTTATCATAACAAAATGCCAGAAGACAATGGCACATAAAAGTACAGAGCCAATGCAATAACAGAGTTCTGGAGTCATACTCCTAATGGACATGCAAACAAAACAATCCATCTCAGCCAGATTATAGTGTCCGTGGTTGTGAAGTCGGCCTCGTGTCCGCCAGTAAGGTAGACAGACTTGTAGACTACCGCCGCGCAGGCCCTGTGACACTCGGCTCCCAGGACGCAGTGTGAACCCTTTAGGGGCGTCCGGGGAGTTAAGGCCCCGGAATCCCATGCCGCCATGTACTGTAGCGCACGGCCTATGTGGCACAGGGAGTCTGCCTGCAACTGAGCAAGCAGTCGATATAAGAGCATGTCACCAAATAACTAAATAAACATGACAACTGAATCGAGCACCAAGAGAGGTGCAGAAGGAGGGAGAGAGAGAGACACGTGGGATGAAGAGAGAAAGGGAAAAAAGAAAGAGAAGAAAGAAAAAAAGGGGAAGAGGGACAGAGAGATGCCATTATGTGTGGAGTGGAGTGCTCCCGCCCCCAGGCTGTATCCCCGGTAGAAGAGACACATTGCAGTATGTAGCCCAACGCTCCCATGTGGACCTGAATTTTTCTGATTGGTCCGCACATTTTGCCACGATTTGCTCCTGTGACATTATCCAGGAGACTTTTATCTTACATGCCAGGAAGGAGACTGAAGGCTTCTTCCATGCCTTAGCTATGGTCAATTTAGCCCCCAACAGTATGAAAAATGCTAAGCTCTGGGCTTGTTTAGGTAGGCCAGGGATACACTGGTTCAGCAGTGCGACATTAGGCTGAGGTGATATCACTGTCCCCAGCAAGGATCCGATGGTACGAAAAACCCTTTTCCAGAAGGAACTAATGCGGGGGCAGGACCACCACGTGTGGTACATGGATCCCCCCAGTTCACATCCCCTAAAACATTGTGGAGAGGTCCCTGGGAACATTCTTGCCAGCCTGGAAGGGACGTAATACCACCGCACCAGAAATTTCAGACTCGCCTCTATAAGGCACACATTCATAATACCTTTTATACGCCCTTGTGGAGGCGCAATACCATACCGCAGTGCTCCAAGAAGTGTTCATGTCCTCCTCCCAGGCCCGTGCATACGATGGCTTCTCCGTCTTAGACATCAATGCTACATATATCAAGGAGATTCCGCCCCTCTGATCCATTGTGTTTGCACACCAGTGTTCATAGGGAGTTATAGAGGGGGAACCGACTTATCCGTCCTAATAGAATGGAGATAGTGGGAGATTTGTGAAAACCGAAAGAGCTAGCTGTCGGGCATGTCCAGTTATTTCCTGCAGTGCGGAAGGGAAAGCGGTCCCGCTGGGGGGAGCTAGTGTCCTATCCTGTATAAGCCTTTATCCGTCCTCCACCGAAATTCCCTGATATCCAACCCTGGTGGAAAGTCGGGGTTATGAAACCAATGCCTTAGGGGTTTCAGGGGGGAAATCGGGGAGTGAAGGGAATAGAGTCTGGAGCAGAGGGTTACCGAGTGGGACAGTGTTGGAGATAGAATGGCCGGTCTGCGTCTGGGCTCGCCCCCTAAAATGAAATCAATGGTGTGTAATGGGATGGCTTGCCACTCCATGGCTAGCCAGTCAGGTTTAGGTCCTTTCAAGAATACCGCCGATATTTGTGACAATTGGGCCGCTCGATAGTACTCCCATAGGTTAGGAAGCCCAATACCCCCCTCCGTCCGTAACCGATAGAGTATGCCCGAGGGACATCTATACCCCTTTTTCCCCCAGACGAATCGGACAATCTCCGATTGGAATTTGTTAAGGAACTGCTTCTTCACCGGGATTGGGATAGCGCGGAAAAGGTACAGTAGGCGTGGGAGAAGGGTCATTTTAACCGCATTCACTCTGCCCAGCCATGACAACCCACACTTGGCCCAACGCACAATATCCCCTTTACATCGAAGGATCATTGGGGGGTAGTTGGCCTTGAAAAGGTCGTTGATGTCGGGCGTCAATTTGATACCCAGATATGGAATTTGCGAGGGGGTCCAGGTGAAGGTAAAATTACTGGAAAGCTGTTTAAGTAGATCTGGGGGGACGGAGATATTCATCGCTAGAGATTTACCCAAATTAACTTGCAGTCCCGAAATCTCACTGAAAACCTGTAGTTTTTTTAGAATGATTGGGGTGGACAGCAGGGGCGATGTGACAAAGAGCAGGGGGTCGTCCGCGTATAGGGCGCATTTGTGTTCCACTGGCCCACAGGTTACCCCCTTGATGTCTGGATTTGCTCTCAGAGCCACTGCCAACGTCTCTATGGCCACCGCAAATAGGAGAGGGGAGAGCGGACACCCCTGTCTGGTTCCCCTGCCTATGGCGAAGGTCTCCGAGTATCTGCCCATTAGGCGTACCTGTGCAAAGTGACTGGATGAGGCTAAGGAAGCTAGGGCCAAATCCCCACCTACCCAGAATACCAGTTAAGTATTCCCAATCTATGGAGTCGAAGGCCTTATGGAGGTCTATGGACAGCAGGAAACCCTTCTGGGGTGCTCCTCCATCCCATTGTGATTTAAGTAGAGAGATTACATCAATGGCTCGTCTGATCTGATCCGTTCCCTGTCTCCCAGGGATGAAGCCCACCTGATCCTTGTGCACATAAGAGGTGATGAAACTCGATAGTCTGTTTGCTAAGATTTTCGTCATTTTAATGTCATTATTAATCAGAGATATGGGGCGGTAATTACACACTTCGCTAGGATCTTTATCTGGTTTCGGGATGACCGAAATGTAAGCTGAATTTAAGTCTGCCCCCAGCCGGGCTCTATCCCTGAGAGAGTTGAACAGTCGCGTCAAGTGGGGAGCCAGACATGAGCCAAATCTCTTATAGTACCCAGTGGAAAAGCCATCCGGTCCCGGGGAGGAACCTAACTTCAGGGCCTTAATGGTCGTTAAGACTTCCTCCTGCGTGAAAGGGGAATCCAAAAGGTCCCTATGCTCCTCTGAGAGAGTAGGCAGAGGTAGCTCTGCCAGAAAATATGTCCCTGCCGGGCCGGGGGGAGGACGGGCAGGTTTATAAAGGTCCGAGTAGAACCGTAAGAAGGTGTCCATAATTTTAGTCGGGTTCTGCGTCAGTTCCCCTGCGGCTGTCTTGATTTTAGGGAAGGCCAACAATCGCGGTTTGGGGCTCAATTTAGTAGCCAGTCGGGAGCCCATCATGTCAGTTTGGGAGTAAAATTTAGCCCCGGTCCACCGAAGGTGTTGTTCGGCCGCCGTCGTCAGGGAAAGGTTAAGCAGGGCCCGAGCCTTGTCCAGGCGAGAGAGTGATTCGGTCGTGGGGTGGCGTTTGTGAGTCTTTTTCAATGTGCGAAATTCCTCTGCGAGTTTAAGTGTGTCCGCCCTATGTTCCGCCCTAAGTTTAGCTGCTAGCTGAATCAGTTTCCCCCTGACAACCGTCTTGTGCACCGCCCAGACCGTGGAAGGAGAGACCTCTCCTGTCGCGTTAATAAGAAAGTATTCCTTAATGGCCTCCTCCAGCAAGGAGCACTGAATTGGGTCGCTCAAAAGCGATTCCCTCAGGCGCCATCGAGGCGGGTTCCTAGATCCTGTGGGCCTCTGAGTTGTCAACGTCACCATGGAGTGGTCTGAAAGGGGGGAGTCTACTATCCTGGAGTTACATATTAGGGGTATTGTCGTGGCGTGGGTAAAAATGTGGTCAATCCTGGCGTAAGAGTTGTGAGGAGCAGAAAAATGTGTGTAGTCCTTCGTGCGTGGGTTGGCTTCACGCCAGACATCTATTAACCCTACTGAGTGAAGGAGTTTAGCAATTTTAGAGCTCTGTTTGGAAGGGCGCTTAGGTTTAGACTTGCCGTCCGCTGATTTATCCAGTGAGAAGTCAAAAGCTGTGTTAGAGTCCCCTCCCATGAAGACTGTACCCTTAAGGTGAGGTTGTAGCTTGCGTAGCAAGGAGTCAAAAAATGTTTTGGCCCTTATTAGGGGTATAGTAAGAAACAAATGTGTAAAGTTCCCCATCTATGTGTCCCGAAACCAGGATATAGCGACCAGAGGATCGACAATCGATTCCACCAGGGAGAGGTTGATGTGTCTAGCAAAGCAGATGGCCACCCCTTTTGTTTTGTTATCGGCTGATGACAGAAAAAATTGGGGGTAACGCTGGTGTAGGAACGTGGGTTTGTAGGAGGATGGGAAGTGGGTCTCCTGAATCATAAGGACATCCGCGTGCATAGAGTGGTAGAGTTGGAGGAGCTTCCTGTGTTTAACGGGGGAATTTAGTCCCTGCGCATTATGGGAGATGAGCTTGAGGGTTGGTGGGTGAGATTGTGTGTCAGTCATGGATCAGAGGTGCGGAAACTATACCAGACAAACGCAGCCTACCTTGGACCAGCAGAGAGACCTTCCTGTCAAAATCGGACCATCGGAGCACACTGGACACGAGACCCGGGACGAAGGACCGGAACCTGCCGTGGGATCTAAGCACACTCCAAAGATTAGGAAAGGGAGGCAGAGAGGACAGAAATGAAAAAGAGAAGAAAGAGAAAAGAGACAATATTATGCATGTATGACTGCAGTGATGCATACAAAAATAAACCAGAAATAAACAGTGCATAACCTGAACCTGGGGGTCCCCCGACCCCTCCCCACCCCGGGGTGAAGTGGGCACGCCCGCTTCTACCCCTGCCCTGTTAGAGAGCCGGAGCTTCCCTAACACCGGAAGACCGGAAACGGATCCGATTGCACCAATGGTGCTCTCGATCCAATGGAGGTGCACTGGGTCCACCACAGCCCTGTCACCACTAAACCATAACTGAGGACTAACTAGGAGCCCGTGATTCCCAGAAACTGAACGCCCCCCTTGAGTGGATGTAACCCCTTGCGAGCAAAGACGCCCACTAATATTTATAGAAAGTAAGCTACCTCACCAGTATCCCTATACAGGACCTACTCCACCCCTTCCCCCGCACCCCTAGCACGAGGCGCCAGGGGGATATGCAGATCCCATCCAGTGCATAAACTGTGAAGGAAGATAACTCCCCGGGGTTGCCCCCCCCCCCCCGCCAAGAGATCCTATGTTAATTCAATACAATCACTGTAACCGTAACCCCCCCCCCCCCCCCCCCCCCCCCGAGTCCAAGTTAATCACCCCAGGTCCGATGGAGGAGAAAGCAACACCAATAAAAATAAATAAAAAAATAAAAACTAAGGTGTTAATTCCATGAAACCAGGAAACCGCCCCCATCCGAGCAATCACTTGGGAAAAAAGCGAGGGGGATCCCCCAGTCCCCTCAAAGAAGGGGAGACCCTCCCGGGTCAGGACCCCTAATCGGCAAAAAGGACATCAGAGACCGATCCTCAGGTATGGAAATTTTCCTTGGACCGCTTGTGGTTCTGTTTCAGCCAGGTTTGTTGCAGCGGGCTTCCAGGAGAAGGCCTCTTCGTTGAAGCAGGAGTTCCTCTGTTGTTCTGTGCATTCGGGGGTTCCAGGGCAATCAGTCCAAGATGAACCAGCAGGTGCTCCCCCTCTGCGAAAGTTGAAAAGCCATAGCTTTTATTTCTGTAGGTGAAATTCACACGGATCGGGAAGGACCATCTGTATGTGACCTCCTTATCCATAAGGACCTGCAGCAACGGTTTCAGGGCTCGCCACTTTTGCACTGTGTAAGGAGACAGGTCTGCAAAAATTTGAATCTTGTGGCCGTTCAAAGTGAGATTGTCAGATCGCCTTGCCATTTTCATCACCTCCTCTTTGACTGCATAGAAGTGCGGTTTTACAATGTCTCTGGGTAAACCATCCGATCGGGGGGCTTGCAATGCTCTGTGAGCCCTGTCTAGCTCAAGACGGTGCTCAGCAATATCAGGGATGAGGCTTTTAATGAGGGTTTTCACTGCCACCTGTACCTCCTTGTCTGTTTCGGGGAGCCCCCGTAACCTAAAGTTATAGCGTCTCGAATGGTTCTCGAGGTCGTCGATCTTAGCAAATGCTGTTTCCAATTGATCCTGAACGTCTTGTAACCTGGCAGAGTTCTGATTAATCCTAACTACCGCCTGATCAGCTTTCTGCTCAATAGTGTCCATCCTCATCCCCAGCTGCAGCAAATCTGCATGAATGGATGATGTGATTTGTGCTGCGTTTAAAGCCAGACTTTTGGACAACATTTGGGAGAAGGCAGACATCATAGAAGGAAAGTCTGTGGGGATGGGGGCCTCCTCCTGCACCTCATACATAGAGAGCAGCAGGCCTGTATGCGGATCCATCATGGGGGTAGTGGGGAATCCAGCTCCCACCCTCTCCAGCAGTGACTTAGTGGATGAAGGGGATGCAGCAGCTGCCAAGGGGGGGAATTCTGTACCTGGGGATTGCGGGGGGAGCAGATCCTGGTCCGCTATGGAGTCCTCCTGCCGCTCCGTTTCAGGCAGGCCTCGTGTCGCCGCCATCTTGGCATAGCTGAGGGGGCCAGGAGACGCCGCTATCTGCCCAGTCAGGTCCCTCCGGACGGTGAAGACATCCGCGGGGTCGGGGGTGTTTCCCCTGCACGATGGTCCCGGTGTTACGGCTGCGGGGGCGCTCAGACAGAGGTTGTTTCGCCACCACGCCTCCAAAACACTACTACTGGTTGTGACACACCTCTCTCCTCCACCCCCTCTTCTTCTTCCTCTGTGGCCTCTTCCTGTGTTGATGTTTCCTCGGAACCAGTCGTGCTCCGTAGGCGTACGAGGGGCTGCGCAGGAATGCAGGCCAAGAGATGCCATGCGGTGCTAGAGCTGGTGTGCTTGGGAGACAAGAGCCACACTGGGGCAGAGGTTCTGTCAGCTCTACACGGGCAGGCTCAGAGGTGGTTGACGTCACGCCAGCTTAAGCCAAGAATGGTGGTTGGCGACAATGGCACCAACCTCCTCTCTGCCCTGCCACAGGGACAACTGACCCATGTGCCCTGTTTTGCTCATGTTCTGAATTTTGGTGGTGCAGCAGTTCTTGGGCAGGTACCCGGGCTTACAGAATGTCCTGAGGCAGGCCAGGAAAGTCTGTGTGCATTTCCGAAGGTCATATAATGCCAGTGCTCGGCTGACAGACCTCCAAAAGGGAATACAACCTGCCCAAGAACCGCCTAATCTGTGACATGCCCACCAGATGGAACTCTACATTGGCCATGCTGCAGCGGCTGCACACGCAGCAGAGGACCATCAATGAGTACCTGTGCCAATATGGCAGCAGAACTGGGTTAAGGGGAGCTTGGTTTTTTTCCCCCCACGCCAGTGGGCCTTGATCAGGGATGCATGCACTGTCCTGTCACCATTTGAGGAGGCCACAAGGATGGTGAGCAGTGACAGTGCATGCATCAGTGAGACTGTCTCTCTTATTCACATGTTGGAGCACACAATACGTGGAATAATGGACAGGGCCCTTGAGGCAGAACAGAGGGAGGAAGAGGAGGACTTCCTTACCTCTCAAGGCCCCCTTTATCCAGACAGTGGTCCTGCATGCCCGCCTAGCACACAGGAAGAGGAGGAGGAAGAGGAGGATGATTGTATCAGCAGCATGGAGGTGGAGCCTAGCATCAGCAGTCTTCAAGGGATCACTTACAGTCCCAAGGAACCCATGGACTGTGTTGCTGAGGCTTCGGTGAGTCACAGGAGGAGTGGTGGAGAAGGTGGCCGTCTGACTAATACGTTCAGACAATTTTTTTAGTCGGCAGCCCCAAGGTATGACCGGTTCCAGCAACCATCGCCAGCGTCTGGTTTACATGGTGCGGGAATACCTAGGGGCAAGATCAGACTTGGACACCTTCCCCACCGAAAATTCTCTGGCTTACTGGGTCTTGAGGATGGATCACTGGCCAGAGCTTGCACAGTACGCAATTTAGCTACTGGCTTGTCCTGCATCCAGCGTTCTTTCAGAACGCACATTCAGTGCTGCTGGAGGCTTTGTGACCGATCACAGGGTGCGCCTCTCCACCGACTCCGTCGATCGACTGACCTTCATAAAAATGAATCAGGCTTGGATCAACAGCTACCAAGCACCTGATGCTGATGTAACTGAATAATTTTTTTGAAAGGTCAGATCCCTTGGAGACTGCCTATGCTGATGCTGAGTGACTGTCCTGTTAGTCTGCTGACTCAATATCCTTTTCCTCCTTGATGGTCTTGCTGATGGCTAGTAAGAACATTGTTGGTTCTGTCCACTGCCACCAGTGCCTAAGGCCCAATTTTTCTGCCCCTGTTTAACAGGGGCGTCTAATAACAATTTTTGATGGAATACTTTGCATGTGGCTCTTTGCTGCGCTCCAATGACATTATCTGTGAGGGGTTGCATTTTTTCTGCCCCTGTTCTAGTTTTTTTGTTTGTTTATTTTCTAATTTGAGTTCATTCTAGCTTTCTCCTACGTCGGGGATATGCAATTATCGGACCTCCAGCTGTTGCAGAACTACAAGTCCCATAAGGCATAGCAAGACTCTGACAGCCATAAGCATGACACCCAGAGGCAGAGGCATGATGGGACTTGTAGTTCTGCAACAGCTGGAGGTCCACTAATTGCCTATCCCTGTCCTACGTTATCATAGTGTCATGTTTATTTTCCTGTACTAAATACTCTTCATTGTCAATGTAAACACCACAAATCTAGATTTGTTCTTTTAGGCAGCATTGATATAATAATAATAAGCCACACATTGTTGAGTATCCAAAAATATTTATTGTTTCACACTTAAAATGGGTCATTTTTATTTTTTCCAAAAATATCTTAACCAGTTGGTAACCGCCCTATAGCCAAAATACGGCTACAGAGCGGTTCCTGTACTCTAGGAGGGCGTCAATGTACGTCCTCCCAGAGACTGCGTTGTGCGCGCCCGAGCGGGCGCGCACACGCGATCGCCGGTGCTCGCCGGGTCTACGGGACCCGCAGCAACAGCACTCGCGGTAAGGAGCCAATGGAAGCGGCTCCTTACCACGTGATCGCGCCGTCCAATGATGGCGCGATCACTTGTAAACAAACCGGCGTCATGTAATGACGCCGGTTCCTCCCTCTCCTCTCTGTACCGTTCGGTACAGTGTGAGAGGAGAGGGAGGGGGGGGGGGATCGGGCGGCAGCAGCAGCCGCCGCACTGTGGGCTGGATCTGTGACAATTGCAGTCACAGATCCAGCCATCCCTGCGCAATACTCTGCAAAATAAAAATGATGATGAGTGCAATACTCTGCAATACCCCACCCCATACTCTGCAATACCCCACCCCATACTCTGCAATACCCACCCTGGGGGGGTGGGGTATTGCAGAGTATGGGGTGGGGTATTGCAGAGTATGGGGTGGGGTATTGCAGAGTATGGGGTGGGGTATTGCAGAGTATGGGGTGGGGTATTGCAGAGTATTGCACTCATCATTTTTTTTATTTTACTCTGCAATACCCACCCCCCCATACTCTGCAATACCCACCCACCCATACTCTGCAATACCCACCCACCCATACTCTGCAATACCCACCCCCCCATACTCTGCAATACCCACCCATACTCTGCAATACCCCCCCCCCATACTCTGCAATACCCCCCCCCATACTCTGCAATACCCCCCCCCATACTCTGCAATACCCCCCCCCCCATACTCTGCAATACCCCCCCCATACTCTGCAATACCCCCCCCCATACTCTGCAATACCCCCCCCATACTCTGCAATACCCCCCCCATACTCTGCAATACCCCCCCATACTCTGCAATACCCCCCCATACTCTGCAATACCCCCCCCCATACTCTGCAATACCCCCCCATACTCTGCAATACCCCCCCAATACTCCACAATACCCTCAATACTCCAATACCTTGCAATACGTCGCCTATGGGGATTTTTAAGTAGCAACGTTTGGCGCAATTTCACGAGCGTGTGCAATTTTGAAGGGTGACATGTTGGGTATCTATTTACTCGGCGTAACTTCATCTTTCATATTATGCAAAAACATTGGGCTAACTTTACTGTTTTTTTTTTTTTTTAAGCACAAAACTGTTTTTTTTTTAAAAACACGCGTTCAAAAAATTGCTGCGAAAATACCGTGCAAGATAAAAAGTTGCAACAACCGCCATTGTATTCTCTAGGGTCTTTGAAAAAAAAGCATATATAATGTTTTGGGTTTCTATGTAATTTTTTTAGCAAATAAATGATGATTTTTACATGTAGGAGAGAAATGTCAGAATTGGCCTGGGTGCTCCAGAACGCCTGAAGGTGCTCCCTGCATGTTGGGCCTCTCTATGTGGCCACGCTGTGTAAAAGTCGCACACATGTGGTATCGCTATACTCGGGAGGAATAGCAGAATGTGTTTTGGGGTGTAATTTGTAGTATGCATATGCTGTGTGTGAGAAATAACCTGCTAATATGACAGAAACTAGATTTTTTTTTTTTTTTTTTTACAGAATTTTCAGTCTTTTTTCTTTTATAGCGCAAAAAATAAAAACCGCAGAGGTGATCAAATACCACCAAAAGAAAGCTCTATTTGTGGGAAAAAAAGGACAAAAATTTCAGATGGGTACAATGTTGTATGACTGAGTAATTGTCATTCAAATTGTGAGAGCACCGAAAGCTGAAAATTGGTCTGGTGATTAAGGGGGTTTTCGTGCCCAGTGGTCAAGTGGTTAATAGAATTTTTTTTTTTTTTGTCAAATATATTTTTGGTTTGAAATGCTTGTCTACATTTACTATTTATTTATTTTTTGTTTTTTTTAAACCCTCCCCAGCACATCAATCACATTCTTGAGTTTTCGGTCCACCACTTGGGTTTTCGTTTTAAGCTGCCCTAAGGCGAGGCTTATGTCCTCTATTTCTTTCCTGCAGGACAAGATCTCCCCAATTAAGACCTGGGCACTGTAGGTGTCCAGTCCGTCCCCAACTGCACGAATACCTCCTAAAATGTGGAAAAAAAAAACATGTATTACAATTATGCAGGCCTACAGTAATAACCTGAAGCTGTGCTGTATGACACTGACTTGATGTGGTGGCATTTCCCACTTTCTGCACATCCGGCGAGTGTGGGGCTTGGTTCTGTGTGGGGTTGGTCGGCTCCACTGCTGCAGCTTGATTGCACCCTATGAGATTGTAAAAAAAAAAAGATACATGAATGAAAAAGATTGGAGGTCTAAAAGAGGAATATCAATCCTTCTTTTATAAAGTGTGGTACAATTGTCTGTTTTTACAATCCTTCTAAGCTTAACACAGGATTTTAGCCATTACCAAAGCTGCTGCATTTCTCTATCTTTGGCCAAGTTTCCTACATGGAAAAACACCAAGTATCCACTGTATGACACCCTAACTAGGTTGTTCGTGTGGCCAACACTCGGTGCCGATCCTGACCTCCCTGGGACCCTAAGCAAAATGACATGGCACATTAAAAATGAGAAGTGGGGGGCGCTGACGACAGTGACATGTCACATTTAAGAAAGTTGAGAAGTGGGGGGAGGGGGTGTTCTGCCGTCGGAAATTACATCTTACATTAAATTGAGAAGCAAGGGGTGCTGACTTCTTGCCTCTTCTCCCATGCAGCCAGCGGGTAAGAGAAGCAGGGTGAGGGGGCGAAAATGACTTCTCACCAGGCGGGGCCTCTAGTAATTTGGGGGGCCCCTCGCAGCTTTGCGAGGCCCTAAGCTGCTTGCATAGTGAGCCTATAGGGCGGATCGGTCATGCCAACACTTGTGCTACTGAGTCCATATGTGTAACCAACTGCTGAGAATACTCTCCTTTTACTGTATATTGACTTAAGTTGGATTATTTAAATCTAGTTAACACATCTACATTAAATAAAAAATTGGTCTCACATAAAAAGATCATAAATAGAATGAACTGCCAATTATTATGCCCACAAACATGAACCTTGAGACATCTATTCTTGAACTGTATATATACACAACCTGAAAGAAAAAGCACATGCCGCAAAATAATAAAAACAAATATTCAGAGTACACATGAAAATTACTTGCGTCTTCTGATGACTCTTTGAATCCTCTCCATCTGCTCCGGCTCTCTTCTTTTAAGGTCAGACCACCTTTTTCCTTAATTGCGTGGCAATTTCTAGAACGATCGTCATGGGCGGGGATACATGCGGAGCTTCTTGCATGCGCAGTGTATAAAGGGATATTGCGTGAGTGAGAACATCGTTCACATGTCGGTAGAAAACGCCGGGAAAACGATCGTGCAGATACGAAACTTGATTTTGGACTTTATGATCAGTGGATGAGTTTGTGGGTTTAGATATGGGGAGAAAGCCAAGGCTTGACTGACATTAGCTTTTTTTGCTAAATGTTGACTTGCAGAAATAATGGAGGCTTTCAGAGAACAGGAGTTTTTCACAGAATTTGTTTAAAGGGGGCCTCCTTTTTTCTAGAATTTTTCTTTCCCAAAAAAATAACTGATTGAGCCAAGATCTGGCCTTCTAATGCCCCCCCCCCCACCCCTAAAATCGACATATTATTGCCACACAGCACTTTGGGGGGCCAAGCCTGTATGGCCACAGGCTCACGGGCCACCACTGGAACATCAATGGCCTCATCAGGCACAAGTGTCATGTATTTTGTTGAGGGTCTCTTTAGGAAATTGTGCAATATGCAGCAGCAAAGTATTACATGGTTCAGATTCTACTTAACAAACCTACAGTCCTTTGTCTTGTTTGCACCGCCTGTATACGGCTGTTCAAAGTATATAGGGCCAAAGGGTCTTGTCAGGGCCGATCCTCCCTATAGGCACACTGAGCAAACCGCTTAGGGCCCCGCAAAGCTGCGAAGGCCCCCCCAAATTACTAGAGGCCCCGCCTGGTGAGAAGTCATTTTCTCCCCCTCACCCCGCTTCTAAACTCGCTGGCTGAGTCATTTCCGACAGCAGAAGACCCCCTCCCCCCGCTTCTCAACTTTCTTTAATGTGATATGTCCCTGTCGTCAGCGCCCCCCGCTTCTCATTTTTAATGTGCTATGTCATTTTGCTTAGGGCCCCAGGGAGGTCAGGATCGGCACTGGGTCTTGTAATGACCTGGGGGGAGTGTTGGCGGGGAAACTCATGCTATTTTTTCCAATGATTTTTATCCATATTGCAGGGACCAAACATTACGTTAAAGCCGCAAGCAGTATTAATTTTTTTTTTTCTTAGAGTAATCTCATGTTGTGCAGGGACATTTCTAAACACGTGCCACTACTATAGACACCCAGCAGGTACGATATTTAAATATATTGTTTTTTTTTTCACTTTAACCACTTGCCAACCGCGCCATAGGCATTTTACTGCTACGGCGCGGTCGAGTTGTTCTGACAGGACGTCCCTGGGACGTCCTCCCAGAATGCTCCACTCGCACGCCCCCTGGGGCGCGCTCCTGGAATCATCCGTGAGCGCCGGGTCTAGAAGACCCGGCGCATCACGGATCGCGGTAAATTGCCGCTGTTAGCGGCCGTTTACCACGTGATCGCTCCGTCAAATGACGGAGCGATCACTTGTAAACAAACCGGCGTCATTTGATGACGCCGGTTCCTCCCTCTCCTCTGTACCTTTCGGTACAGTGTGAGAGGAGAGGGGGGGGGGGGCGGGTGGCAGCAGCAGCGCTGTGGCTGGATCTGTGACTATTGCAGTCACAGATCCAGCCTTCCATCCATCCATCCCAGCTCAGCTATCCCTGTGCAATACTCTGCAATGCCCCTATAATCTGCAATACCCCTATAATCTGCAATACCCTGCGCAATACTCTGCAATACCCCTATAATCTGCAATACTCTGCAATACCCCTATAATCTGCAATACCCTGCGCAATACTCTGCAATACCCCTATAATCTGCAATACCCTGCGCAATACTCTGCAATACCCCTATAATCTGCAATACCCTGCGCAATACCCCAATATTCTGCAATACTCTGCAATACCCCTATAATCTGCAATACCCTGCGCAATACCCCAATACTCTGCAATACCCTGCGCAATACTCTGCAATACCCCAATAATCTGCAATACCCTGCGCAATACTCTGCAATACCCCTATAATCTGCAATACCCTGCGCAATACCCCAATATTCTGCAATACCCTGCACAATACTCTGCAATACCCCTATAATCTGCAATACCCTGCGCAATACCCCAATACTCTGCAATACCCTGCGCAATACTCTGCAATACCCCAATAATCTGCAATACCCTGCGCAATACTCTGCAATACCCTGCGCAATACTCTGCAATACCCCAATACTCTGCGCGATACTCTGCAATACCCCAATACCCTGCGCAATACTCTGCAATACCCCAATACTCTGCAATACCCTGCGCAATACTCTGCAATACCCTGCGCGATACTCTGCAATATCCCCATACTCTGCAATACCCTGCGCGATACTCTGCAATACCCCAATACCCTGTGCGATACTCTGCAATACCCCAATACCCTGCGCGATACTCTGCAGTCTTCCCAGCCTAGATGTGAGATGTGGGGTCTTATTGACTAGAGGTCGACCGATATGGGTTTTTCTCTGGCCGATGCCGATGCCGATATTTAGAAATCGGGGCAGCCGATGGCCGATATATGAGGCCGATTTTTGCGGCCGATATTTTGGGCCGATTTTTGGATTGGGATGCATTGTGGAGGAGGATGGATGGTGCTGGGCGTGGGTGGGAGATGCGTTGTGGAGGGGGAAAGATGGTGCTGGCTGTGCGTGGGGGATGCATTGTGGAGGGGGATGGATGGATGGTGCTGGGTGTGGGTGGGGGATGTGTTGTGGAGGGGGATAGATGGATGGTGCTGGCGGTGGATGTGTTGTGAAGGGGGATGGATGGATGCAGCTGGCCGTGGGTGGGGGATGCATTGTGAAGGGGGATGGATGGATGCAGCTGGCCGTGGGTGGGGGATGTATTGTGAAGGGGGATGGATGGATGCAGCTGGCCGTGGGTGGGGGATGCATTGTGAAGGGGGATGGATGGATGGATGGATGGAGCTGGCCGTGGGTGGGGGATGTATTGTGAAGGGGGATGGATGGAGCTGGCCGTGGGTGGGGGATGTATTGTGAAGGGGGATGGATGGATGAAGCTGGCCGTGGGTGGGGGATGCATTGTGAAGGGGGATGGATGGATGCAGCTGGCCGTGGGTGGGGGATGTATTGTGAAGGGGGATGGATGGATGGAGCTGGCCGTGGGTGGGGGATGCATTGTGAAGGGGGATGGATGGATGGAGCTGGCCGTGGGTGGGGGATGCATTGTGAAGGGGGATGGATGGATGGATGGAGCTGGCCGTGGGTGGGGGATGCATTGTGAAGGGGGATGGATGGATGGAGCTGGCCGTGGGTGGGGGATGTATTGTGAAGGGGGATGGATGGATGGAGCTGGCCGTGGGTGGGGGATGCATTGTGAAGGGGGATGGATGGATGGAGCTGGCCGTGGGTGGGGGATGCATTGTGAAGGGGGATGGATGGATGGAGCTGGCCGTGGGTGGGGGATGCATTGTGAAGGGGGATGGATGGATGGAGCTGGCCGTGGGTGGGAGATGCTTTGTAGAGGGGGGTGGATGGATGGAGCTGGCCGTGGGTGGGGATGGATATATATAAAATGAGTGTGTATACAGGAGAGGGGTGTGCTCTAACATGTACACACTGTTCCCTCCAGCACTGTCCATTGGATGACACCTGTGAGCTCCCACGTGAGTTGGAGTACAATCACTAGAGAGCCGAGGCACCTATCAGAGATGATAGGAATACTGTACATTACCCCAGTCTCCAGCAGCACGAGAAATGAATCCTTCAGCCACGCTGCTGGTAGCCTGCGCGCCGGCCCCGCCCCCCTTACCTCGGCGGGCTGTAGCAGAAAGCAAACTTGTCACAAGCCTGAGCAGCTGCAGTAGTTGCTTGTCTGCGCGAAGAGATCACAAAAGCTTCCTGCATGCTGGGACGGTGGCGGGATTACTGAACATGGGCTCTAGGCTACGGCTGGAGCCGTAGCCTAGAGCCCATGTTCAGTAATCCCGCCAACGTCCCAGCATGCAGGAAGCTTTTGTGATCTCTTTGCGCAGACAACTTGTACTGCAGCTGCTCAGGCTTGTGACAAGTTTGCTTTCTGCTACAGCCCGCCGAGGTAAGGGGGGCGGGGCCGGCGCGCAGGCTACCAGCAGCGTGGCTGAAGGATTCATTTCTCGTGCTGCTGTAGGTGGAGCGGGGTTTTAGCGCGGCAGCCGAAAATCGGCCGATTTTTTTACAATAATCGGCCGATGCCGATTTCTTAAAAACGGCCAAATATCGGCCGATATATCGGCCGACCGATATATCGGTCGACCTCTATTATTGACCCCATATCTCACTGTAAAGAGGACCTGTCATGCTATATTTCTATTACAAGGGATGTTTACATTCCTTATAATATGAATAAAAGTGATAAAAAAATGTATTTTTGGGGAAAAAAGTGTCAAAATCAAGTAAATAAAGTAAAATGAACAATAATTTTTATTTTATTTTTTAAAGCGCCCCTGTCCCCGTGTGCTCGCATGCAGAAGCGAACAAATACGTAAGTCCCGCCCACATATGAAAACGGTGTTCAAGCTACACACGTGAGGTATCTCTGCGAACGTTAGAGCGAGAGCAATCATTTTGGCCCTAGACCTCCTCTGTAACTAAAAACATGTAACCAATAAAAGTAATTAAAGCGTCGCCTATGGGGATTTTTAAGTAGCGGAGTTTGGCGCCATTCCATGAGTGTGCGCAATTTTGAAGTGTGACATGTTAGGTATCTTTTTACTCGGCGTAACTTCATCTTTCACGTTATGAAAAAAAATTGGGCTAACTTTACTGTTTTGTCTTTTTTTTAAAGCACAAAACAGTTTTTTTTTTAAAACACGCGTTCAAAAAATTTCTGCGAAAATACCATGCGAGTTAAAAAGTTGTAACGGCCGCCATTGTATTCTCTAGGGTCTTTGCTAAAGAAGCATATATAATGTTTTGGGGTTCTATGTAATTTTCTAGCAAATAAATGATTTTTACATGTAGGAGAGAAATGTCAGAATTGGTCTCGGTGCTCCAGAACGCCTGATGGCGCTCCCTGCATGTTGTGCCTCTGTATGTGGCCACGCTGTGTAAAAGTCGCACACATGGGGTATCGCCATACTCGGGAGGAATAGCAGAATGTGTTTTGGGGTGTAATTAGTGGTATGCATATGCTGTGTGTGAGAAATAACCTGCTAATATGACAGAAACAAGATTATTTTTTTTACAGAATTTTCAGTCGTTTTTCTTTTATAGCGCAAAAAATAAAAAACCCAGAGGTGATCAAATACCACCAAAAGAAAGCTCTATTTGTGTGAAAAAAGGACAAAAATTTCAAATGGGTACAATGTTGTATGACTGAGTAATTGTCATTCAAATTGTGAGAGCACCGAAAGCTGAAAATTGGTCTGGTCAGGAAGGGGGTTTAAGTGCCCAGTGGTCAAGTGGTTAAGCATCATTAAAATCGCTGCTCCAGAAAAAAAAACTACAGTTTTTAAAAGTTTCTTTTTTTTTTCCCATTGATACATGTTCCCTGGGGCAATACCCGTGTTCTCAAAGACGTTTTCCAACAATAACTTGAATATTAGGCTTTAAAATGAGCACTTTTGAATTTGAGCGTTCGAGTACCATAGACTTCAATGGGGTTCTAAATGTTCGCGTGAACGTTCGAAAGTTCTGGTGCGGTTCGAACGCGGGGGTGTTCGGCTCATCCCTAATGGAGACCAGTCCTGGAAGAGACCCAAGGAGATTCTTGCCGTCAAGGGTCGAAACATTCAGCTGGCACATCTGACTTAATCGCCTGGGCGTTTAGGTTGCAGGTTTGTTTTGTCAGAGTACAATCCAATATGCCACACCACTGGTTGACTTCATTTACCAAGGAGAAACCAGAAGTCACGCAGCCAGATGGAAATTAAGCCATGTTCTGGCTTAGGCAGAGGGGTTTTGTGGCTTGCCTATCGTCGGTCTTCATTTCATGGAATGGAGATTTGGCAGGCGGTTCTCGGGAATCGTCAACATATGTTCTCGGGTGTATGGCCTCTACTCCCTGATCTTCTTTCTCATCAAAGGCCAGAGAAAGGGTACCCGGGCACAAGATTCATGGGCGTACAGGTTCCACAAGAAGTTGAATAGCTTTGTCTAGGACAAAGGATCCGCTCGCACACGGGACAAAATGCATTGTAACCCCGTGGGACCAGTTGTCACTGGTTTATGCATTCTCTTTCCCCATTGCCGCAACTACCACGACCTCTAGGCTACATAAGGGTGGAACAGCTTAATAGCCACAGCATGACCAAGACAACTTTACTGTGCAGGGATTGCAAGAGTGGTAGTAGAGGACACATGGTCCCTTATATCTTGCCTAGATCTACCTTGCAAGGGCCAACATTCCATCCTATCTTGTAAACATGAAAATTAATGGTTTTACTTGGTTTAGCCTGCATTCTTGAAGATCGCAACTTTCAGAATCGGGGACGACTACCCTGATTCATACAGGAGAGCAGGCCTCCAGGAACATGTATTATAGGATCTGAAAGGCCCATATTCCTGATGTAAAACCAAGGGATGGCATCCTCGGAAGTATGTCATGGGTAGAATTCTTGCCTTTCTACACCAGGGAAGGGATGGAGCTAGCCTTAAGTTCCATCAAAAGTCGAGTCTCTGCCTTGTCAGTGTTTCAAGGTCGCTTGCTTTGCACTGGTTTGATCTGGGCTTTTCTACAAGGCTCCTTTAGGCCGATGCACCATATTTCTCTTATTGTCCATGGATGGACACAGCCTTCAAAGTCTTGACATATGGGTATGTTCCTGTTCATAGGAGAGTACTAGGCATAACATGTTACATATTTTAAATACATGTTACTTTAACAGAGTTGAATAGCCCCGCCCAATGGGCGGTCCCTCCAGACATAACCCTCCTCCCTGCAGCATGCAGCCTCAGTTTTTTACTCTGCCTAGTAGAGGAGAGGAACGTGGCTCCCTTTTGGGCCCAGCGCCCTGAAGAAATTTTTTTTATTTTGTTTTAAGATACTTCTATCAACTGCCGGCTGGGCGACAGGCTGGATATATAGGTCCTTGTAGTCTTCCCAGTCCGGCCAAAGAGTGTGAGCACACCTTATTTAAGCGCTGGGTCTGCCACGACATACCCCATGACTCCTTGGGTGGCCGGTGGGCTTTTTACTCCAGGGTCCACACATGACTGGGCTGTTTTGTTGTCTCACAGTGGAGCGGGCCAACAGCTACTCCGTACCATCGGTTGTGGGTCTCTCTGGGACGCGCCAGCATGTCCTCGCAAGGACGGCTAAGTTCCTCCTGCCTCGGCAGGATGGAACAGCTAGGCATTCCCGGGATTAAGGGATTCTCTGGTCCTCCCTTTCCCTGCTCTGTCGCCCTTTTCCCTCTTGCCCTAGGGCCCGCTGCGACTGGGGTGTACCTGTGGGGGGGCTCCGGAGTCCGCTTTCTGTGAGGGGGGGTCTGTCTCCTGGGAAGTCTCTAGCACTGGCTTTCTGAACAAAGCAGCACACCCTCACAGTTCTTACCTCACACACACACAGTGTATACAAGAAAGGCGGGCAGCTGTGCTGAGCTGTCTCCCTCTGGGTGGTGAGTCTCCTGAGTAACCCCCCCCCCCCCCCCCTGTCGGTGTAGCCAGGAGGGTGGACTTAAGTGTTTTTCACTTGGTCCCTGAGGGCTGTCAGTGGGTAATAATGGTTTCAGTATCTGGCTTTTCTTCCCCTACATTGCCAGAGACCTGCGGTTCCCATGGATACATTGTCAGCCGTTCTGGAATAATTTTGTTGCCAGGGTGGAAGCGGCGTAAGGGGGTAAAAAGCACCCCCTCCCCCCGCCATCTTCTGGGGAATGCTCTGTCTGGGGCCTGGCTGCAGCTCAGGACCCCGGTTCTGGTATGTCGGAGGATGCAGACCAGGACCTCCCTGGTGAGGAGGAACCCTCGTCCGGGTCAGTGCAAGAAAGGGCACTTGTGAGTGCACTTATTGATGCTGTGAGGGACTTTCTCAAGCTGGAAGATGCAGCTGGGACTTCCACAGAGGGGTCTGTCCTTTGGGTCACACAAATCAAACCGCTCTGTGAAGATTTTTCCTTATGTTACTTTCTTTGATAAGGAATGGGAACGGCCGCAGAAGTCCTTTGTGTTCCATCAGCGCCTGGCAGTCCGTTATCCTTTTGAGGTCAGCCTTTAAAAAAAAAAATGGGCTTCTCCTCCGGAGGTTGAACCCCCCCCCCCCCCATTGCTCGGTTAAACAAGGTAACCACACTCTCTATAGAAGGGACTCCTGCTTTCAAGGACCATACTGATAGGAGGTCCGAGGCAGTGACCCGTTCCACCCGTTCTGCATTGCGGCCTATTTTGGCTGCACCCTTGGTGTCTCAGACACTCGCTGAATGGGCAAAGGTTTTGAACCAGATGGTGGAGGAGCATCAGCTCCCTCCTGAATATGTTAGACTGTATATGTCTGTGATGCTACCCTGGATGCAGCCCCCTTGATATCCAGAGCCTGTGTTTCTGCGGTAGTGTTGCACCACCTGATTTGGCTGAAATGCTGGGCTGCTGACCAAGCATCCAAAAAGCCCTGGCAGATTTACCTTTCAAAGGTGGGAGACTTTTTGGTACCTTGCTGGACGACATTATTAAGGATGTCACTGGAGTTGAGATCACTCTCCTCCCTCAGTCCACCAAGGGAAAGGAGCCACACCGTAAGCCGGGCCATTTTGCCACGCAGAAGCTGTGTTTTCGTCAGGGCCCGCGGGTAGACCCTCCCAGGCTGACGAAGGCTCAGCTGGGGACAGAACCATCCCTGGGTGCGTAAGCCAAAAAAAAGTCATCCAAACCCACCGATGCATGAAGTTTTGCCCCCGCCCGACTCATGGGTGGGGGGGAGGCTTTGCATGTTCACAGCTCGGTGGACCTCCCTGCTCTCTGACCAGTAGGTCTGCGAGGTAGTCTCTTCGGGGTACAAGATAGTTTCTTTCCTGTCCGCCGTACAGATTCTTTCCCTCAAATCTCCCTCTCCTTCCGGCTCGTCGGTCTGCCCTATTGGGGGCAGTGCAAGACTAACTGAGTTGTGGGGTAATTTTACCTGTTACACAGGTCGAGAGGTTTCAGGGTTTTTATTTGAATCGGTTTGTGGTCCAAGGACAGGGTCTGTCCAATTTTGGCCCTAAATGCCTTTGTGAGAGTACATAAGTTTCGCATGGAATCCATTGGTGGCTGCGCTCCATCCGGGGGACTTTCTGGCGTCCTTGGACATCAATGACGCATACTTGTATGTCCCAATTTGCGCAGGACACCAGAGATTTCTGCGCTTTGCCATAGGAGAAGACCACTATCAGTTTGTGGCTCTTCCCTTTTGGCCTAGTGTCAGCACCAAGAGTTTTCACCAAGGTGCTTGCACCGATTTTCTAGCTTTGCTGAGACAGCGCGGCATTGCCGTTGTGGGCTACTTAGACGATCTTCTGAAGTCAGCTTCTGGCTCAGAATTAGAAGTGGATGTGACTATTGCCAGCCAGACCCTCAGAATTTGGGTGGGTGTTAAACATCCAGAAGTCGGTCCTGGTACTGACTCAGCGTTTGGAATACCTGGGGTTGGTTCTGAACTCCGGAGGCGAGAGTCTTCCTTCCCCTTGATAAATTGCAGACTCTTCAGTCTGCGGTGAAGCTGTTTGGCATCCCGCAAATGGTCGTCTCTCCGTTTTTTTGCATGCGAGTCCTGGGTCTGATGGTAGCCTCCTTCGAGGCAGTACCGTATGCCCAGTTCCACACTCGAGTATTGCAGGAGGAGATCCTGTCCAAATGGAACAAACCTCTATGGTCTCTGGATCGCCAGATTCAGGTAAGCCACTTAGTCAGTCTCTCTGAATTGGTGGCTGAGATACCCGACTCTTCGGTCCGGGAAGTCGTTCCTTCCCTTCCAGTGAACAGTGATTACGACACACCAGCCTCACAGATTGGGGGGCTGTCTGGGGGGTTCAGTCAGCCCAGGGTCGCTGGACTTTACAGGAATCCCGTCTGCCGATCAATGTCCTGGAACTTCGGGCGATCAGGCTATGCCTCTCCTCATGGTCGAGGAGGTTGCAAGGTCGCCCAATCAGGATTCAGTCGGACAATGCCACGGTGGTGACTTACGTCAACCGTCAGGGGGAACACAGAGCTCGGCTGCAGCGTCTGAGGTGCGTTGGGCGAAAAAATGCGTGCCGGCTCTATTGGGCAGACTACCTGAGTCGCCAGATGCTGGACCAGGGGGGATGGTTTTTGCATCCGGAGGTGTTTTAACTCCTTTGCAGGAGGTGGGGCACACCGGACGTGGATCTCCTGGCCTCTTGATTCAACCGCAAAGTGTCGAGGTTCGTGGCCAGGTCCAGAGATCCCTGGGCAGACGCGTTAGCCCTGAACAGGTAAGTGGTCATATTTTAAAAGTCAGCAGCTGCAGTATTTGCTTTTTTTCGGTGAAGCGCTGCTTTAAGAAGATTACACATAGTATTGCATATTTTTACGTTATTCCATTCCTTTTTGTTTGATTTTTGTTTGGACTGTCAATATACAGTTGTGCTCATAAGTTTACATACCCAGGCATAATTTTATTTCTTGGCCATTTCTCTTGATCATACATCACGGGACACAGAGCCTTAATTACTTAATGGGTTATGTAGTCGCCACAGGTGATGGGACACTGGCAAACCCTAGTTAAATTGCGTTCCTCCCCTATATAACCCCTCCCAAATGGAGAGTACCTCAGTTTTTCCGCCAGTGTTGAAGGTGGTTGGTCACGTTCAACATGTGCTAAGAAGAAAAGTGCTCTTTTGATGGTCTTTCTGCAGAGACCTAGGAGCTATAACCGGATCCATACCTCGGGCCGATATCAAAAGCCTAAGATGGGTGATACCCGGGCCTTGTGTAATGAAGAAACATGGTTTGCCTGTAATGTCTCTCTGTGGTGGTCTGGGATACAGACTTCGGTGTACTAATACAACTGTGACACAACAAGTTTCTGGCAGTCTTCTACAGGTCCAGGTATGAGGTTTCTCTAATGAAACCCTTGATAAACCTGAAGGTTGGCACAACTTGCCCGCTGTGATGGGTGAAAGCTGGGACTACTTCTAGTAGCTTTTTCCTACGGCGTGGATAAGGTAAGAAGAGGATAATTTTATTTTGTATTATATTCTGTGAGTAGGATGTCTTTCCTGGTTTTCGCCACTGGAGGGAATAAGTGCATACCTGGTGTATTCTTGCATAAGCCATCCAGGAACAAGCTCAGTGAAGTCGGTCAAATTAAAAACTCCACTCCCCTCCTGCTGCAGGCTCTGCCACAAAACGCATACAGGAGTCCACAATGATACCCCAAGTAATCTCTCCCCCCCCCCCCTTTTCCTTGTAATCCTTGGCGCCACCATGACAGCGGAGCATGCGCCGGGAGCGTGCTTTTAGCTGTCTTAGTGAGACATGGATAGGGGGAGGGCCGTAGTTGCTAGTGTGCAAACTCGGAACACGTGTATGCTGGCGCCAAGAGGCTGGTTTAAAAAGCCCAGCGCACCAGAAGCCTTCTGTAAAGTGGTATGGACACAGAGCTGTGGGCTGTAAGCATCCCTGTGGATTGAACCAGGCAAACCTAAGACTCCTACTCTGCATCAGGTTGCGCAGTGAGCTATATATATATAGATAGATAGATAGATAGATAGATAGATAGACATGCATACATACACTCATTATATACCATATTTTTCACAGTATAAGACACACCTGACCATAAGACGCACCTAGGCTTTAGAGGAGAAAAACAAGAAAAATAAATATTCTGAACCAAATGGTGTACTAAAATATTTTATATTGTACTACTACAGGTGGGTGGTGGACACACAGCAATACCACCCCACCTATCAAATCAGCTCAGCTACACTATATCTGGTGGTGCACACAGCAACCTCCCCCCCCTTCCCAGATCAGCTCAGGGTGGCAGGGCAGACACAAACACACCTTAAGCCTCTATCACATTAGCTCAGGTGATGAGCAATGGATACCATGCCAGCTCACACCTCCCACCCCTTTAACAGCTCGCCTCAGGCAGTGGAGGACACTGCCTTTATAATCCCCTCTGGCTGGCTCTCAGATGTACCCAGGAAGCAGCTAGGAATTAGTTGTGGTGACATATTCACAGCAGCAGCAGCTGCGGGGGAGGAAGTCAGACAGGACTAGACCACGGCCCTGAAAGGGAGGGGGGGGGGGGTCGACTGAAAAAAAAAAACAGCAAAGGCTCTCACTGCCTTCAGGTTGGTTGTCACCTCTGGCGGGTGACACCCGATCTGGGTGCGGAGCGCACCCCCATAGCACTGCTACTGACATCCCCCATGTTTTGACACCCGGGTGCAAAACGTCCCCCCCCCCCCCACTCCCTCTTGGTATGCCCCTGCTAGGAATGCATCACATGTCCTGTCCTCTTTCCTATGTGAGAGTGATTCTGACACGGCGGCGATGGAGGGGGGGGGGGCGGTTTCAGTGACTGGTCAGCATTCACAATATAAGACGCAGGGACATTTCACTCCCTTTTTTGGAGTAGTAAAACTGCGTCTTATACGGCGAAAAATACGATATATATATATATATATATACACTATAGCACAGCAGCGATAACATTTATTTCTCTTATCGTCCATGGACGGACACAGCTCCTTAAATCTTGACAAGTGGGTTATGTTCCCTGTTTACAGGAGAGGACTAGGCAGAAACATGTTAAATAGTTAAATACATGTTACATTAACAGAGTTGAACAGCCCCGCCCAGGGGGCGGTCCCTCCAGACATAACCCTCCTCACTGCAGCTTGCAGCCTCAGTTTCGTTCTGCCTAGCAAAGGAGAAGGACGTATGGCTCCCTTTGGGCCCAGCGCCCTGAGGAGAAATTTTATTTTATTTTACTTTTTCTTGAAGAATCTTCTTTCAACTGTCGGCTGAGAGACAGGCTGGATAATATAGATCCTTGTAGTCTACTCAGTCCGACCAGCAAGCGTGGGCACACCTTTGCAAAGAGGCTTGGTCTGCCACGCCATACCCCATGACTCCTGGGGTGGCCGGTGAGCTTTGCTCCGAGGTCCACATATGACTGGGCTGTGGTGTTGTCTCACTCACAGTGGACCGGGCCGACAGCTACCTCCATTTCGGTTGTAGTTCTGTCAGGAATGCGTCAGCGAGTCCTCGCTTGGACGGGTAAGTACAGTCCCTCCTGCTTCGGTGGGTTGGTACGGCTGGGCATTCCTGGGGTTTGGGGGTCCCTTCCCCTTACTTCCCTGCTCCTTTCCCTTGCTGCATTGCTAACATTGCCACTGTCAGGGGGAGGGGGCCTTCCTGAGGGGACTGTGTTATCTGGCCTGTGTTTTTTCTTTTTTGTATTGGGCTTTCCTGTGAGGTAAAAAGCCCTGTGATGAGCACAGATGTTTATGATTATACTTCAGCAGAGGCTGACTGATTGGTGACACCTGTAACGGTTTTGCTTTTTATGCTGTATCTGTGTCTTATCCTTAAATAAAACAGCCCTAGGAGGCTTTTCCTGTTTAAACACAGGTCCCTGCAGAAGTTACCTCACGGTTCTTTTCCTCACAGGCAGCGCTGGGCAGTCTCCTCCTGAGGGAGTCCCCTGGTTACCCCTGGTCAGCGCAGCAAGTGGGTGAGAGGCCCTGAATAGGGCTCTAGGAGCTTTTGTCTATTTGTATGGACAGGTGTGCATATTATAATACACACTATGTAAATATTGGAGTCAGTATCTGGGTCCTTCCCCACATGCTGGTGGTGGCAGCAGGTGTTAGCACCTGGGATTCCCACAGAGTTTTTATTGTTGGTCCTGGACACAGTTTGTGCCAGGGTGGGGGTGGACTGCGGGCGGGCGGTAAAAGAGTGCCCCCTTCCCCGTTATCCCCTGGGGAATGCTCTGTTATGGAGCCATGGACCAGGTACCTACTTAAAAAAAAAAAAAAAAAAGCAGAATAAGGCATTTATGGGTGCGCTTTTTACTGCTGCAAGGGACTCTCCTAAGCTGCATAGTGCAGCTGGGTTTCCGCCAAGGGCTCGGTCTTTTTTGGATCACACAAATCAGACTGCTGTGTAGGTTTTTTCCTTCTGTGCCCTTCTTTGATAATTTCTGAGATGCGGAATGAGAAAAGTCGCTGAGGGCTTTTGTAGTCCATCACCGCCGGGCGGGAACCCCCGCTTGTATGGATCTGACTGATAGAAGATCCGAAGTACTGACCCGTTCCATGTTTACCATGCTGGGGTCTGGCTTGCGGGCCTATTGTGGCCACTACACTGGGGACTCAGTCGACGCTGGCGCCATTTTTTGGGAGGTTTTTCAATTACATTGAAAACTCCCATTGGCGCCCATTTTGTCGTAGCCGCGCTATGGCGCAGCTTACATTGTGCCGGCCATTTTCCTGTGGCCGCGTTCTGAACGCTCGGCGGCCATCCTGGAGTAGTCCTGACCCCTAGTGCTGTATACAACTCACAGAGTCAGTATTTTGCACCAGACAGTGGAGGAGCACCGACTCTCTCCTGAGGTTATTAGCCTAGCGGACCAGCTGGTCCAGGGCCTCATATAGGTCTGTGATGCTTCATTGAATGCTGCGCCCTTGTTATCCAGGGCGTCTGTTTCAGAATGGTTTTATGCACACGGTGACTCCCTGTGTCTGCGTGGGTTTCCTCCGGGTACTCCGGTTTTCTCCAAAGACATGTGTGCATACACCTACATAGTATACATACACACTATGTGTGTGTATTATTTAGGGGCAACCCTCCCAGGCCGTCAAAGGCCCAGCTGGGGGACTAATCTGTCCCTGGGTGCATTAGCCGATCACGCCGGCACCCAAATCCTGCCACCTGTCTCTAGGTGGGAGGGGCGGCTTGCAGGTTCACAATTCAGTGAAACCTCCCTGCTCTCCGACTAGTGGGTCTGCGAGGTGGTCTCTTCGGAGTACTAGATAGGGTTTCCTCCTATCCACAGAACAAAGTTCTGTCCTTGTGTCTTCCTCTCCCGGCCCGTCGGTCTGCCTTGGGCAGTGTGGGATTTGCTAAGCTGCGAGGTAATTTTACCTTTCCTGCAGGACGAGAGTTTTGGGGTTTTCTATGGGCCTCAGGCCCTAAATACCTTTTGTGAACTTCGAGTAGTTCCGCATGGAATCCATTTGTTCGGTGGTAGCTGCGCTTCATCCGGGGGATGTCCTGACGTCCTCGGACATCAGGGACGCATACATGCATGTCCCGTTTTGCACATGTCAGTGTTTTTTTCTGTGCTTCGTGATGAGAGAAGGGTCTCTGTCAGCCTGTGGCCCTCCCTTTTGATCTGGCGTCAGCACCATGGGTTTTCAGCTAGGAGCTCGCACTTATTTGAATTTTGTTGGGACAGCGAGGCTTTGCCTCATTGGCTACTTGGACGACTTTCTTCTGAGAGCAGCTTCTGTCTCCGACCTAGTGGATGGGTTATTTCCATTCAGACCCTTCAAAGATTCGGGTGGATGTTAAACGTTTAGGCCAGAAAGTGTAGCTCAGTGGCAGCAAGCCTGCCCTCCATGTGTGCGACCCAGGGTTCAAATCATGGGCATGCTAGGTTCCGACTCAGCGTTGGAGTATCTAGTGTTGATCCAGACTCCTCAGTGGCAAAGGTCCTTCTTCCCCTGGAGAAATTGCAGACTCTTCAGTCTGCGGTGAAGGTATTGGCATCACACAATCGGTCTTCTCTCCGGGCGCCTGCTGGTTCAGGGTCTGTGGGTAGCCTCCTTCAAGGCGGTACTGTATGCCCAGTTCCACACCCTGGTTTTCCAGGGGAACTACTGTCCAGGTGGTAAAAATCTCTTGTCTCTGAAATCATTAGATTCCTGTGCGCCACCTAGTCAGAGTCTCTCTGAGTTGGTGACAGAGATTCCCGACTCTTCGGTCCGTGAAGTTGTTTCCTCCTTCCAGTGGTTGGTGTTTACGACGGATGCCAGCTCACGGGTTGTGAACCTGCAGGTTCACAAAACTGGGGGGTCCAGTCGGCCCTGAGTCGCTGGACTTGCGTGGACCTATGACCACACCTCCTTGAATGTGTCTGGTCTCGGTAGCTACCCAGGGTCAGGCCTGGCTAGTGCCTGGTGGGAGACCGCCTGGGAATACCAGGTGCTGTCTACTGTTCATTGTCCTACTATTTTAGGCGATCAGGCTATGCTTCTCCTTGTGGTCGACCGATCTGGTTTCAGCCGGACAACGCCACGGCCGTGGCTTCAGTCTACCATCAGGTATGCCGGCAGGCGGACTACTGGAGTCGCCAGATGCTGGACCAGGGCGACTGGTCTTTGTGCTTGGGGTGTTTCGGCTCCCTTGCAGGAGGTGAGCCTCACATGGCATGGATCTCCTGGCAGCTTGTCTCCGTCGCAAGGGTGTCAAAGTTAGTGGCCAGGTCTAGTGATCTTGTACAGACGCGTCAGTCGCGCTGGTGGCCCTGTGTTGTCTGTATCGGTGACTTTTTGCCATTCCTCCATGGTAGTTGCTTCCTCGGCCGCTCCACAGAGTGGATGCTGAGGAGATCCCGATGATTCTAATCGCTCTAGATTGACCTCGGCGTTCTTGGTACGCTGATATCGGGCGCCTGGTAGCGGAGGCACCCTGTCGGTTGCCAGGGCAGGAGGTTCCTGTCTCAAGGTCCCATACTTCCTCCTGTTGTACAGTCACTGACTTGCTCAACATGGTTATTGGAAGCCAGACTTTAGGTGACCAGGGTCTGTCTGACTCGGTCATCTCAACAGGGCACCGTAGTCTTCTTCCGGAGGATCTACCGTCGCACCTCTCTTGGTGCGAAGGGATGGAGTGACGTCCACGGGCGTACTCTCGGTGTCCAGGGTCCTGCTGTTTTTAAACAGCAGATCTAAAAATTGCTTAAAGCACCGTTTGGGGGCAGATTTCAGCCTTGGCTGTGGCCTTTTTGCGGCCCGTTCCCTGGTGGGTCCCCTTTTTTTGTGTGCAAGGGGTTTGTCATATACTTTCCCCTCTTGGGCCATCTCTTCCCCCATGAGTTTTGACTCTGGTTCTCTCGGTTCTTCAGGAACCTTCCTTTTGGAAACATCAGAGAGATTTTCTCTTGACACTATCTCAGAAGGTGGCCCCTTTAGTGGCCTTTACCTCTGTTAGAGGGGTTTCTGAGTTGGCGGTCTTGTCTTGCAAGCCGCCATGCTTGATCCCCCATAAGGATTAGGTGATGGTGCGCCCTTCTTCCGAAGGAGGTTTCGGCCTTTCATACTTTAGGCGTGGTACGCGATTTGCGGGTATACCAGCCTACTACGGCTCCATTTCGGAGCTTCTGACTCTCTTTTGTGTCGGTGTCTGGTCCACAAAAGGGCCTGGCGGTCTCGTCGACCACCATTTCTTGGTGGATCAGGCAGGCCGTCATACAGGCCTATGCTCCTAAGGGGCGGGCCCCCCTTTCCGGTCACGGCACTTTCGACCAGGGCAATTGGTGCTTCCTGGGTTTTTTTTTTTTTTTACGACATCATGCGTCGGTCTCACAGGTGTGCGAGGCAGCGATTTGCTCGTATGCTTTTTCCAGAATTTACATGGTTGCTGTGAGTGCATCTTATGATGTTTTTTTCAGCCGCTAGTTTTTGCCGACGGCTGTTTAAAGTTGCACCTCCTCCGTTGAGGAGCTCTGCTTGTTTTGGGGTGAAGTTAAAATTGTTTTTACTGATATATTTCCCACCCCTCGTTTTTTGACACTGCTTGGGGACGTCCCACTTGTCAAGATTTAAGGAGCTGTGTCCGTCCATGGACGATAAGAGAAAATAGGATTTTTTGTACTCACCGTAAAATCCTTTTCTCTGAAGTCCATGGACGGACACAGCTCCCACCCCTCCTTTTTTAGGTTTGTACTGCTTGTTACGAACTGAGGCTGCAAGCTGCAGTGAGGAGGGTTATGTCTGGAGGGACCGCCCCCTGGGCGGGGCTGTTCAACTCTGTTAATGTAACATGTATTTAACTATTTAACATGTTTCTGCCTAGTCCTCTCCTGTAAACAGGGAACATAACCCACTTGTCAAGATTTAAGGAGCTGTGTCCGTCCATGGACTTCAGAGAAAAGGATTTTACGGTGAGTACAAAAAATCCTATTTTTTTGTGGATAGTACCTTTGCTTTGCTGTAAGGACAATGTCCCAGAGAAGAGGTTCAAAGGCTAGTAAGAGGCACCAGAAAATCCCAGCGTATGGCTAAGGATTCTGAGTTTACCATCCCCCTGTCAGCCTGATGGCAGTCTCACAGGATGAGCCCCTGTCTGGTTTTGCAGATTATCCTATGGCAGCTCCTGTATACGTCACTGAGGACACTTTAAAAGTTGCTTTTTGATGGCTTAAAAGGATTGCTACTATTATCGCAACCTCCTTGAAAGATGGTCTCATCAGATGAGCCTTCTGAGGGTGAAAAAACACTCTGGAGATAAGGATCATGTGCAGTCGGAGGATGAGGATTCCTGCTACCTCTGTCACTAAAAATGCAGGTGCAATATTATGCAGAGATGGTGTGTGCCACTTACAAATTGCCTCCTGTTGAAGCTTCTAGGTCCTCTTTGGGATCTCGGAAATCCCAGCAGGCTGCATGCACCTTTCCAGTTCATCCCTTGCTGGATAAACTGATGTATGATGACTGGGTTCACCCAGATAAAGTTTTCCTCTCCTAGGCAATTTTCCCTCTATCCTATGGAGGAAGGTTTCATTAAGAAATGGGGGTACCTGCTATAGATGCAGCTATTTCTTGTGCAAACTAAAACCTCACCTGTCCTATAGACAATGCGCAGGGTTTTAAGAACCCAACTGATAAAAAGCTGATGTCCCTATTACAAGCATCCTATTCCATGGCTGGGGCTGTAGTACAACCCACAGTTGCAGCCATTGGTGTATGCCAGTTCCTCAAGGAACAAATGAAGCAGATGATAAGCCTCCTCCCTACAGAGGAGATTGAGGTTTTAGGACCTTCCTAAGGCCTTGTGTTTTGCAATTGATGTGATTTATGGACTCTGTTCAGCAAGCATCCAGCTTGAATCTCCTGCAGGTACACATGCACATGTCCCTTTGTTTAAAACATTGGGAGGCCAAGGTTTCTTGCAAGAAATACTTGAAAGCATTCCCCTTTGGAGAAGGACACTTGTTTGGGGATGACTTGGATAAATCCAAAAGATTACCGGAGGCAAGTCTACTCTGTTGCCGGTTAAGAAGAGTAAACATCCTTCATTTAAGCATTCTCTTTCTCCAGCCCCTGAAACCTCATTCTCCAGGCAGTGGTGACGGCCTCCCCAGTCTAACACTAGGCGAAAGGCCCAGAGCCAGGCCCAAGGGCAGAAAAGGACTTTGGGTTCAAAGTATACGCAGACCCTCGAAACTTCCCTATAAAGTGATGCCCCCGCTCGGTCAAGTGGGGGGGGGGGAAGGATGCTGCAATTTGCAAATGCCTGGCGGGACGAAGTGGGTCATCTCCAGTGTCCTCTGGGTACAAGCTACAATTCAGAGAACTTCTACCGCCCGTTTTCTGAGATGAAGAGTTGCCAAAGATCCAGAAAAAAGGCCTTTACTGTTGGCCTTGGAACACCTGTTGTCCAAAGGGGTAATCTTGGAATTATCCCCAGAGGGTCAGGGATCAGGATTCTATTCAAATCTGTTCACGGTTCCAAAACCAAACGGGCATGTCAGACCTATCCTAGCTCTGAAAAGCCTGAATCAGTTTCTGAACATTCGCTGCTTCCACATGGAGTCTGTCCATTCAGTTGTTTCCACACCCTTCAGGATGGAGAATTCCTGGCATCAATAGACATCAGAGATGCATATCTACATGTGGCGATATTCCCCACTCACCAAAGATTTCTAAGGTTTGCGGTGGATCAGCACCACTTTCAGTTTGTGGCCTTTCCTTTCGGGCTGGCTACAGCACCTTGAGTGTTCACAAAAATACTGGCCCCGGCCCTAGCTAGGCCACAGCATAGTGGCATATTTAGAGGGCCTAGGCTGGGTCCTCAATCTGGAAAAATCCTCCTTGCTGCCTCAAAGAAGGCTGGAGTATTTGGTCATGATTATAGACACGTCCCAAAGCAAGGTATTGCTTCCCAAGCCAAAGGCAAAAGCCATAGGAGACTTGGTCCGAATGATGAAGGCAAAAAGAAGGCGAATCCATCTATTCATGAGATTATTGGGAAAGATGGTGGCCTCATTTTGAGGCTGTCCCTTACGCCCAGTTTCACTCAAGGCCGTTATAGGGCAGAATTATGTCAGCTTGGAACAAAGATGTTCAGGCCCTGGACCTTCCTATGATCTTATCTCCAAAGGTTCGCCAGAGCCTCAATTGGTGGTTGCTCCCCCAAAATCTGTCGGAGGAAAATATTTCACTCCGGTTACCTGGAAAGTGTTGACCACAGATGTCAGCCTTCTTGGCTGGGGGGCAGTTCTAGAAGACTCATCTGCCCAGGGGAAGTGGTCCGGTGCCAAAAAGCTCCAACCCATCAACATTCTGGAGATTCGGTCAATTTATTTGGCCCTCAAAGTTAGGTCTTACAGACTGCAGGGTTGGTCTGTTCAGATTCAGTCCAACAATGCTACAGCCATGGTCTATATCAATCACCAAGGAGGCACCAGAAGTCTGGATGCTCAAAGAGCTGAATTGCATCCTGGCCTGGGCAGAAAGGCATATTCCTTGCCTGTCTGCAGTTTTCATTCCAGGGGTAGCAAATTGGCAGGTGGATTTTTTAAGCTGCCAACAGCTGAGTCCAGGAGAATGGTCTCTACACCCTGACATGTTTCAAATTGTATGTCAGAAATGAGTTACCCCAGATGTGGACCTGTTGGCTTCCAGGTTCAACGAAAAGCTAGACGGCTTTGTGTCAAGAACAAGAGATCCCTGTGCCCAAGGTTCAGATGCCCTGAGAATTTCGTGGGATAATTCTCTGATTTATGCTTTCCCTCCCGTTCCGCTTCTCCCACGATTCCCTCAGAGAATCAAAAGGGAAGGAAAGACAGTGATTTTGGTCGCCCCAGCTTGGCCCAGGACACCCTGGTACGCAGAAATCGTAAGGATGGCAGTAGGAAGACCTTGGGTTCTCCCATTACTCTCAGACCTACTGTCGCAGGGTCCAATATTCCATCCTGCCTTACAAAGTCAAAATTTTATGGTTTGGCTGTTGAGACCCACATTCTGAGGAAACGTGGGCTCTCAGGGCCAGTCCTATCCACTCTGGTTAATGCTAGGAAGCCTGTCTCCAGGCTCATCTACTTGCCAAAGAAAACGAAGAACAGCAATCGCAGCTCTCCTATTTCTCCTGGGAAAGATTTTTAAAAGGTACAAGTGCAAGAGTAAGGAGTATAGCACTAAAGGTAACCACCTAATACAGATAAAGCCTTTTACACCAGTGGACGGATCAGGTCCACCTGTCAGGTTTTTCAGGCTGACCCGATTGAACCGTCCATTGTTCTCTATGGGGCAGTCGGATGACTGGTGTATGTTTGCTGTCCCCATAGAGGAGAGCAGGCTGTGTCATCCACCTGCTCAGCAGGATCAGCAGAGATCCCCTGCTGAGTAGGCAGATTCCACTTGGATCAATCGGCTGCATCTGAAAGAGGCCTAAATAGTTTGTTTGGATCCAGCCAATCGGAGAAAACCGGACATTTATTTATGAAAATACAAGACTTCCTATGCATGGCTGAGCAGCGCTCAAGTTTGCTCTGGGAAGTCCCCATACCGCTGCTGGAACTCGGCACTGTATACTGTGTGCAGCTGATAATACAGTTTATATAGCTGCAGCAATTTGTAAAGAAAATAGTTTGTTGTGCCCAAACTACTTAACCACTTAAGACCCGGATCATTATGCAGGTTAAGGACCTTGCCCCTTTTTGCGATTCGGCACTGTGTCGCTTTAACTGACAATTGTGCGGTCGTGCGACGTGGCTCCCAAACAAAATTGGTGTCTTTTTTTCTTTTTTCACAAATAGAGCTTTCTTTTTGGTGGTATTTAATCACCTCCTGTGGTTTTCCTTTTTTGCGCTATAAACAAAAATAGAGCGACAATTTTGAAAAAAATGCAATATTTTTAACTTTTTGCTATAATATCCCCCAAAAATATATTTTCCCTCAGTTTAGGCCGATACGTATACTTCTACCTATTTTTGGTTAAAAAAATCACAATAAGCGTTTATGGATGGACACATCGGACAATGTTTTTTTGGGTGTCATTTTCACAGCAAAAAGTGCTATAAAAATGCACTGTTTACTGTGAAAATGACAATTGCAGTTTGGGAGTTAACCACTAGGGGGTGCTGAAGGGGTTCAGTGTGACCTCCATATGTGTTTCTAACTGTAGGGGGGCTGGGGTGGACGTGTGATGTCATTGATCGTCTCCATATATCAGGGAACAGACGATCAATGACACTGCCACTTTGAAGAACGGGGAAGGTGTGTTTACACACACCCCTCCCCGTTCTTCAGCTCTGGTGACTGTTCGTGGGACACTGGCAGCGATCGGGTCCGCGGTAACGGTGCTTCGGACCGGGTCGTGAGTGCGGCGGCGCGCTCGCCACCCCACGCCTGGGCTTAAAGAGACGCATACAGGTACGTGATTGTGCCCAGCCGTGCCATTCTGCCGACCATATATCGGCGTGAATGGGTCATTAGGTTGTTAAGGTGACACAAAACCTGGAGTTAGACTTGTTAGGACCTTGTTGACTTGTATTTCAGTTAATCACCCAATAGAATAAGCAGAAAAAAAGTCCAAATGTGTAGAGTTAAAGTGGATGTAAACTTCATTCATGAAATCTGACCTGGTCACATATCTGTAGTGTTTACTCCTATCTCTCACTCCTAAGTCCCATGTCTGTTTGATTCTCTTTTCCTCTGTTATAAGTTTAATAACTTCTGACAAGTTCTCCAACACAGGAGATAAAAGCAAGTGAAAATGTGTCGGGGAGAGAGATGAACAGAGAGCTTGTCTATTTACAGCACAGCCTGCATGTTTTTTCGTTCATTTGCCTATGTGGAGGGGGGCGTGTGCCTTTCCTCCAATAATAACATCCGCCACCTCTTGCCGCTCTGACCGTGCCTCCCGTCCCACCGGGAGACCCGATCCTCCATCCGGCGCCTCCAGTTTCCAGGCGCAGACTGAAACTAAGCCGTAAACGGCTTTGATTCAGTCTCCGCATTGAAAACACGGAAGCGACGTCATGACATCACTTCCGGGGTTTCTCAGCTGCCAATGGCGCCGGATTAAAAAAAGTACACAGTATTCAGAATCGCAGTTTTCGGCGATCTGAATACTTTGAAGTGCAAAGGAGGGACCCCCCCCCTATCCCTCCATAAAGAGTACCTGTCACCACCTATTACTGTCACAAGGGATGTTTACATACTTTGTGACAGCAATAAAAGTAATTCATTATGTAAAAAACAAACAAAAAAAAAAACTTTAATATTATACAAATAAATAATATATATATTTTAAAGCGCCCCCCTCCCCGCGAGCTTGTGCAACAAAGAAAACGCATACGGAAGTCGCGCCCGCATATAAAAACGGTGTTCAAATCACACATGTGATGTATCGCCGCGATCGTCAGAGGGAGAGCAATAATTCTAGCACTAGACCTCCTCTAACTCTAACCTGGTAACCGTAAAAAAAAGTTTAAAGTGTCGCCTATGGAGATTTTTAGGTACCGTAGTTTTGTTGCCATTCCATGTGTGCGTGCAATTATAAAGCGTGACATGCTTTGTATCTATTTACTCGACGTAACATCTTTCACATTATGCAAAAAAATTGGGCTAACTTTACTTTTTCATTTTTTTTTTTTTTAATTCACGAAAGTTATTTTTGCCCAAAAAATTTTGTTTAAAACACCACCGCACAAATACCGTGTGACATAAAATATTGTAACAATCACCATTTTATTCTCTAGATTCTCTGCTAAAAAAAAATATATATAATGTTTGGGGGTTCAAAGTAATTGTCTAGCCAAAAATATGGATTTTAACTTGTATACACCAAATGTCATAAATAGGCTTGGGCATGAAAGGGTTAAACTGGAAAGTAGGTTTAGCACACAAGGCTGCTATACCCATATGGGAGTGAATAATGTGCTTTTTTGGCAAAGATTAACTTATTAACCACTTGTCTATCGGGGCAAGATTTAAAATGTTCAAACCTACCTATAGTGCCCGCCCCTATATACCCATCCCACATGAGAAGTACTCAGTTTTGTAGCAAGCTAGCATCCAACAAAGAGGGGATGAGCCTCTGCATCCTGTGGTTTTACAAGCAACACAAAATAAAAAATCCAGTTTTCTACATACATCACAAGACACAGAGCCAGGATATTAATCTCAAAGCCCTGCTCATGTGGAAAGGGAGACACAGCCATCAACAGGCCAGAAGAAATCTACACAGCAGCCTGTACGACAATATAGTCAAAAGACATATACTCAGAGGCTCTTGCATCCATCGGCTGAAACCTTGTAAAGTTAACTGAAGACCAAACTGCAGCCCTGAAAACTTGTGTCACTAAAGCCAGACAACGAACCACCCAGGATGTACCAACACTGCTGGTAGAATGAGCAATCACTAGAAAACGGCAGAAACTTCCCTTTCACACCACAGTCCTAAGAAAAAAAGTTGATGATGAATCCATTATCCATTCAAATATACAGTTTTACATATACAGCAGGGATAAGCAATTAGCGGACCTCCAGCTGTTGCCAAACTACAAGTCCCATCATGCCTCTGCCTCTGGGTGTCATGCTTGATGCTGTCAGAGTCTCGCTATGCCTCATGGGACTTGTAGTTTGGCAACATCTGGAGGTCCGCTAATTGCTTATCCCTGATATACAGTGTAATTCCCCCCATGACAGCTTGAAGTCCTTTGTGGTATTTTTGGATAAGGCTCTTATCTTCTCAGATGGTAAAGCTTCCTATTCCTCTTGGCAAAAAGCCTCCAGTTCATGCAAGACAGCCCAATAATTTACAGGAACTGCATGTTTGAGATCTCCCCAGAGTGGCTCAATGATGTTGAGGTCAGGAGACTGAGATGGCCACTCCAGAACCTTCCCTTTTATTCTGCTGTAGGTCAACTTGGCCTTGTGTTTTGGATCATTGTCATGTTGGAATGTCCAAGTATGTCCCATGCACAGCTTCCTGGCAGATGAATGCAAATGTTCCTAAAGTATTTTTTGATAACATACTGCATTCATCTTGCCATCAATTTTGACCCAATTTCCTGTGCCTTTTTTGTAACTCGCACATCCCCAAAACATCAGTGATCCACCTCCGTGTTTCACAGAAAGTTATCATAGACCTTGTTAGTCAGGCTGAAAAAAGACAAGTCCATCAAGTTCAACCATAAGAAATAAAATAATATCATACAATCATATACCCAATTTTATACCCACCGTTGATCCAGAGGAAGGCAAAAAACCCCAGCAATGCATGATCCAATTTGCTACAGCAGGGTAAAATATTCCTTCCTGATGCCCCATGAGGCAATCGGATATTACCCGGATCAACTTTACCTATAAATGTTAGTACCCAGTTATATTGTGTACATTTAGGAAAGTATCCAGGCCTTTCTTAAAGCACTTTACTGAGCTGGCCAGAACCACCTCTGCAGGGAGTCTATTACATTTTTTCACAGCTCTTACTGTGAAGAAACCTTTCCGTATTTGGAGGTGAAATCTCTTTTCCTCTAAACGTAAAGAGTGCACCCTTGTCCTCAGTGTTGACCGTAAAGTGAATAACTCAACACCAAGTTAACTATATGGACCCCTTATATATTTGTACATGCTGATTATATCCCCCCTTAATCTCCTCTTCTCGAGTGAATAAATTCAGTTCCTCTAATCTTTCCTCATAGCTGAGTTCCTCCATGCCTCTCATCAGGTTGGTTGCCCTTCTCTGCACTTTCTCCAGTTCCCCGATATCCTATTTGAGAACTGGAGCCCAAAACTGAACTGCATATTCCAGATGAGGTCTTACTAATGATTTGTACAGGGGCAAAATTATATCTCCATCTCTGGAGTCTATACCTCTCAATACAAGAAAGGACTTTGCTCGCTTTGGAAACCGCAGCTTGGCATTGGATGCCGTTATTGAGCTTATGATCTACCAAAACCCCCAGATCCTTCTCCACTACGGGTCCCTCCAGTTGTACTCCCCCTAGCATGTATGATGCATGCATATTCTTAGCCCACACGTGCATAACTTTACATTTATCAACATTAAACCTCTGCCACTTAGTCGCCCAATTAGACAGAGCATTGAAGTTGGCTTGTAAATTGGCGACATCCTGTAAAGACGTAATTCCACTGCATAGCTTGATGTCCTCTGCAAAGACAGAAATTTTACTTTTGATCGCGGACCTAATATCATTTATAAAGATATTAAAAAGTAAGGGTCCCGAAACTGAACCTTGGGGGTACACCACTGATAACCTTAGACCATTCAGAGTAAGAATCATTAACCACTACTCTCTGAATTCTGTCTTTTAGCCAATTTTCTATCCATTTACAAACTGATATTTCCAGTCCTCTAGACTTTACCTTACACATGAGCCGTGTATGCGGAACTGTATCGAACGCTTTTTCAAAATCCAGGTATACCACGTCCACTGCCACGCCTCTGTCCAAGGTTTTACTTGCCTCTTCATAAAAAGAAATCAGGTTTGTCTGACAACTTCTGTCTTTCATGAATCCATGCTGTCTTGCTTAAAGCGGTGGTTCCCCCTAAAACAAATTTCTAACAATACATTCGTAAGACTGCTTACACTGCGGGTAGGCTGGCTTTTGTTTTTTTAGTACATACCTCGATATCGCCGTTTCGTCCCTTGGCGGTGGGCGTTCCTAGTTGATTGACGTTCCGACGGGCGCATACTGCGCGTCACGACTTTCCGACAGAAGCCGAACGTCATTGCGCAGGCGCCGTATAGAGTCGGCTCTATACGGCGCCTGCGCAGCGACGTTCGGCTTCTTTCGGAAAGTCGTGACGTCACGTATGTGCCCGTCGGAGGAACGTCAATCAACTAGGAACACCCGCCGCCAAGGGACGAAATGGCGATATCGAGGTATGTACTAAAAAAACAAAACAAAAGCCAGCCTACCCGCAGTGTAAGCAGTCTTACGAATGTATTGTTAGAAATTTGTTTTAGGGGGAACCACCCCTTTAAATAGTTTTTTGTCCCCAGCAAGAACTCCTCTATGTGGTCTTGTATTAATCTCTCCAGTATCTTCCCAGCTATAGAAGTTAAACTAACAGGTCTATAGTTACTTGGTAGACTTTGTTCCCTTTTTAAATATGGGCACTACATTGGCTCTGCGCCAATCCAGTGGTACTATTCCTGTCATTAATGAGTCCCTAAAAATTAGATACAATGGCTTTGAAATGACAGAACTCAATTATTTTAGGAATCCGTGGGTGGATGCCATCAGGCCCAGGTGCTTTTATCCACCTTTATTGTCTAAATATTTCTGGACCATATCACTTTTGAGCCATTGTGTATCATTTGGGGCTTTGTCACTACCACCCTCCTTATGGACTTCAGCTCTCCCATGCTCCTTTGTATACACAGAGCTGAAGAAAGTATTTAATAAATTACCCTTCTCCTTTGTCCCTAGTCATCCGCTCTAGATTATTTTGTAAAGGGCCTACATGCTCAGACTTGACCTTTTTACTATTAATCTATTTTAAAGAATTTCTTGGGGTTTGCCCTACTATCTTTTGCAATCTGTCGTTCATTTTGAGTTTTTGCATCCTTGATTTCCTTTTTACATATCCTGTTATAGTCTTTGTAACATTTAAACGACACTAGTGTTCCTTCATTTTTATATTTTTTAAAAGATCTTTTCTTATAGTTTTATAGATTTTTTAACTTTGGCCGTGAGCCACATAGGTTTTATTTTTAGCCTTTTAAACTTGTTGCCCATGGGAATATACTTTGCAGTGAGTTCACAAACAGTCTTTTTGAGGAATTCCCATTTCTGTTCTGTGCCCATTGATGCCAATATTCTCTTCCAGTCTAAAGCCGGGTACACACGATCATTTTTCAGCATGTTTAAAAAACAGTTTTTCCAACTTCATCATTAAAACGACGAAGCCCACACACCATCGTTTTTAAACAATGATCTAGCAAAGCGCGGTGACGTACGGCACTTTAAGGGGAAGTTCCATTCGCTTTTGGGCTGCTTTAGCTGATTCCGTGTTAGTAAAAGACGATTCACACTTTTTTGTCTGTTACAGCGCGATGAATGTGCTTACTCCATTATGAACGGTAGTTTTACCAGAACGATCATTCACATGATCATTTTTTACAACCCGAAAAACTACATTGTTTAAAACGACATTAAAAAATGCAGCATGTTCGGAAAAAAAAGTTGTTTTTCAGAACCTGAAAAATGATGTGGAGCCCACACTCGAACATTTAAAATTACGTTTTTTCCATGCTGAAAAATGATCGTGTGTACGCGGCATAAGTCCTGGAGAGCAGCCCTCATCCTTTTTAAAAATTTGCTCTCTTGAAATTACGTTTTTTTATCTTTCCCGTATGTGGTTTTTGCTTACAGCTCATGTTATGGTCACTGATACCCAGGTGTTCTTTTATCTGAACATTAGTAATACGCTCTGCATGGTTTGAGATTACCAGGTCCAACAGAGCATCATTCCTAGTTTGGGCCTCAATAAGCTGGACCATAAAATTGTCCTGCAATAGGTTTATAAATTGTTGCCTTTTAACTGTCCCAGCAGTGCCATTACTCCAGTTAATTTGGGTAGTTTAAAATCCCCCCATTATTACCGCCCCAGCCCTTGCAGCCCTTTCCATCTGTGCAAGGAGCTGAGTCTCCACCTCCTCATTAGAATTGGGTGGTCTATAACATACTCCAATGATTAACGTTGAACTATGCACATCTGTATGCAGTTCCACCCATAATGCTTCAGACTCGTCACACTCTCCATCCACCATGTCCTCTTTCACACTCGCTTTAAGATCACTTCTCACATAGAGACAGACCCCTCCACCTTTCCTTTTTACCCTGTCTTTCTGAAAGAGTGCGTAGCCAGGAATATTAATATCCCAGCCATGTGAGGAATGAAGCCAAGTTTCAGCAATGCTGATTACATCATGGCTCTCCTGATGCACCAGAGCTTCCAACTCGCCTATTTTGCTTGGCAGACTTCTGGCATTGGTGAACCAACACTTTACTGCATTAATATATTTTGACCGGTCACATACTATCCTCTTGGGTGTTCCGAGATTGCGACTAGGACCTGCTACTCTGCTTACCTTGGGTTTATGTGCTTTGGTTACCTTACCACTAATGCCCCTAATACTACCTGTGACGGTATTACAATGATATCCCCGTCAACGTTCCCTTCTTCCCATAACGAAAATCACCCCAATATTCCACGAGGAGGGATATTCCTGGAGTCGCCCCAAAAAGCCACACATGAGACAAGCTTACTGCTGGAACAACACAGACTTTAATGGTTTTCTTCTCAGCTTTTTATACAGTCCAAGACATTCAAGCAACAATGAAATCTCCACCCCCCCTAATCACACACTAAGGCTAATTACTAAAACATTCTAGACAGGTCGGCACCGACCGACAATTATCATGTCTAATCACTGCACATTCCTTAAACAGCATAACAACAAACCACCTTCACACACTGAGTTTCCTAAGCAGACGTTTCGTCTGCATCCAGTTTGACACCTATTAACACCTCCGAGTATCACTAGGTTGTAGACAGCGTTATCACACAATTAAAGGCCTTTCAAAAGCTAGCCTTATTTAACATATGAACAGTCTTTACAGAGAGAGATGAATCACACATGAACACCTGTTACCTCTAACCCACAGCATTAAGTTAGCAGGGAGAGAATTAGACTGAAGCATATAGGCAAAAAAGTCCTTCACCATGGCCCCCCTTTTTCTCCCTGTTTCGGCAACTCGGTTGGACCTTTCCCGGTCCAGTAGGGTTGACGGGTTCCGAGCTTTTAGTCCGAGGTTAACTCCGTTTGGCGTGACAATCCATCGGCATTCCCGTTTTGCTTGCCTGGGCGATAATGAATCGTAAAGTCATAGGGCTGTAAGGCCAAGCTCCAGCGTAGCAAACGGGCGTTGTCCCCTGAAACCCGGTTAAGCCACACCAAGGGGTTATGATCGGTGATGAGAGTGAAAGCCCGGCCATAAAGGTAAGGTGTGAGTTTTTTGAGTGCCCATACCAAGGCCAAACACTTTTTCAATGGTGGCGTAACTGACCTCCCTTGGCAACAGTTTCCGACTCGGGTATGCCACCGGGTGCTCTCCTCCATCCTCCCCGATCTGGCTTGGTACTGCCCCCAGTCCAAACATTGAAGCATCTGTGTGGACAATAAATCTTTTGTTAGGATCTGGGGTAACCAACACCGGAGCATTAACCAGAGCAGTCTTTAGGGTTTGGAAAGCCACCTCGCATTCCGGGGACCACAGGACTTGTCGGGGTAGCTTCTTTTTGGTCAAGTCGGTCAGGGGTTTGGCCAGGTCGCTATAGTCGGGTACAAAGCGTCTGTAATAGCCGGCTGTGCCCAAGAAAGCCATGACTTGTGTCTTGGTGTGGGGAGTGGGCCAATTGGCAACGGCCTCGATCTTAGCCGGCTCCGGCCGTTGCTTACCACATCCTACTTGGTGGCCCAAATATTGTACCTCCGCCATACCCAAATGACATTTGTCGGGTTTCAGGGTCAGCCCGGCCCCCTTGATCCTATCCAATACTACCCCTACGTGCTCTAGGTGCGCTTCCCATGTATCGCTGTAGATGGCGATGTCATCCAGGTAAGCGCAGGCGAAGCTCTGTTGACCCCCAAGTAACTGATCCACCATCCGTTGGAAGGTGGCCGGGGCGTTCTTCATCCCGAGCGGCATAACCCGGAATTGGTATAGGCCGAACGGGGTGATGAAGGCCGACTTGAGTCTGGCATCTTCTACTAGGGGAATCTGCCAATATCCCTTGCATAGGTCTATTGTGGTCAGATACTTCCCTGCAGAGATACGGTCAAGCAGCTCGTCCATCCGTGGCATCGGATAGGCGTCCGTAACTGTTTTGTCATTGAGGCGCCGGTAATCTACACAGAAGCGGGTTGTCCCATCCTTCTTTGGCACTAAGACTACCGGCGAGGCCCAAGGACTTTCTGAGGGTTCGATTACGCCTAGCCGAATCATCTCATTTATTTCCTTCCGCATCCCGTCCCGGACTGCTTCGGGGATACGGTAAGGAGGCTGTCTCACGGGTGCCTGTCCTGGAGTCTCCACCTTGTGTACAGCTAGGCGTGTGTATCCAGGCTCCTGAGAGAATGTGGCCTGTTTTTTGTTTCTAGTAAGCGGCCAGCTTGAGCCCGCTCTTGCGGCTCCAGCTGTTCACCTAGCTGGACTTTCTCTATCTGGGTCGTCCCTTCGCTACTGCCCAATAGGTCGGGAAGGGGTAGGGTCTCTGTGTCTTCTCCTGCTGGTGCACAGATAGCGGCTACCTCCTCTGCCCGTTCCTGATAGGCCTTGAGCATGTTGATGTGAAAGGTTTGTTTCACACCTTCATCCTCGCAGCTGGCTATCGTGTAGGTAGTGTCGCATATCTGTCCTATAACTTTATAGGGGCCCTGCCAGGCGGCCTGGAGCTTGTCTGTTCGGACCGGCCTTAATACCATGACCTTTTGGCCTATCTGAAAGCTCCAGTGCCTAGCCTGTCGGTCATACCATACCTTCTGGCGCTGTTGGGCCGTCTGGAGGTTCTCTCGCACTGTCTGGGCTAATTCCTCCATGCGGTCCCTCAGCTCCAGGACATAAGGTACAACCGGGGTCCCCTCAATTTCTGTTTGCCCCTCCCAGTGATCCTTGATGAGATCTAAGGGCCCCCTCACTCGCCTCCCATAGAGAAGATCGAAGGGTGAGAATCCGGTCGATTCCTGCGGCACCTCTCGGTAGGCAAAGAGAAGGTGTGGCAGGAATCGCTCCCAATCCTTGTACGCCCCCGTGAACGACTTCAACATTTGCTTTAGCATTCCGTTGAAGCGCTCGCACAGGCCGTTAGTCTGGGGGTGGTATGGGGAGCTAGTCAGGGATTTAACTCCACAGGTTTTCCATATCTGCTGGGTTACCTCGGCCGTGAATTGGGTACCTTGGTCGGACAGAACCTCCTTGGGGAAGCCTACTCGGGAAAATACTTTAACTAGGGCCTCTGCTACGGTCTCAGCCTGTATGTTAGAGAGAGCTACCGCTTCGGGGTAACGGGTGGCGTAGTCTACTATGGTGAGTATATACCGTTTGCCGGAACGGCTAGGTTGGGCCAGGGGCCCTATAATGTCCACGGCTACCCTTGTGAACGGTTCTTAAATAATGGGCATGGAAACTAGTTTAGCTTTTGGGTGGTCTCCCTTTTTATCTTTACGTTGGCATACCTCGCACGTTTGACAATACACCCTGACGTCGTCGGATACCCCAGGCCAGAAGAAGTTCTGGGTTATCCGATACCCCGTCTTGCATATTCCCAAATGGCCTGCCAAGGGTACGTCGTGCCCAATCCTCAATAACTCCTGCCGGTACTTCCGGGGGAACTACCAGCTGGCATTTTTGCTTAGGCCCTGGTGCATTATCCCGGGTTTCGGTGAGCCTGTACAAGCGGCCTTCCTCCCAGATAAATTGCTCCTTCTCTAACCCCCCTTGGTCCCTCCTGGCTTTCTCTCGATACTTTCTGAGGGAAGGGTCTCCGGTCACCTCCCGCCCAAAGTCCTCTGGGGTGTCCCAGGGTAGGGGTTCTACAGTCAAGGGTAGGTTGATCAAGGGTCAAGGGTGGGTCTCAGTAGGAAGCGGATGGCTCTCGGCAGCGCGACTTTGTGCTCTGGTGGTTACTGCGTGGGCCTCCTGAGCGGTGGTAGAGGCGAACGTCAAAGTCAGGGGGCCAAGGTCATTGCCCAAGATGAATTCAGAAGGTAAGTCTTTCATGACACCCACATGAACATTGCCAGCTCCCACACCCCAGTCCAGGTGTACCTGTGCAGTAGGAATACGGTATACTGCCCCCCCCTGCCACTCTCACAGCAATTGATTTCCCCAGTTTCTCTGACGCCTTAATAAGGTGTCTTTGTACCAACGTGATGGTCGCCCCACTGTCTCTTAATCCCCGGGCGGTTGTTCCGTTAACCATGACCAGCTGACAATGGTGTTTCCGGTTGTCCGTAATAACAGATTGTACCATGAGTGCTTCGTAAAGGGTGCCCAATGGTTCTTCCTGACCCAGCTCCGAGTCTACACAATGGGCTGCTGCTGGTGGGCGGTACCCCGGTTGAATCCAATTTGACCTGGTGTTGTCGTTCATGGGGCAATTCTGCTTGAAGTGACCCAGCTGTTTGCACCAGAAGCAGCGTTGTTCATTGTCCTCCTGGCGTGGATAGCGAGGGCTAGATGTCACCGGTCTGTTAGAAGGTTGGTATCTAGCGGCTGGTGGGTGTGAGGGCGCCGTTGGTCGTGGAGGTTGTACCCGTGGTGTGACCTGGTTTGTCTTGCGAGTATCAGCATATTCATCCGCCAACTCCGCGGCCTCTGGTAGAGTCATGGGCCTGCGATCTCTCACCCAGTCTTTGACATCTGTCTGGATGTGATGGTAAAATTGCTCCAGGAGCATTAGTTGCAAAATGTCCTCTGCGGTGGTGGCCTGGCTGCTGTTAACCCAGTTAGAGGCCGACAGGGATAACTGGCATGCCCATTCCGTGTAAGAGTCTTTTGTGGTTTTGCGTGAGTCCCTGAACTTCTGTCGGTGGGACTCTGGGGTTACTGCATAACGAGCCAGGAGCACTTCTTTAACCCGGGCGTAGCTATGGATATCCTGATCTGGCACGGTCCGGAAAGCATCAGAAGCTTTGCCTGACAGTTTGCCTGACAATATTGCAACCCACTCTCCTCTAGCTATTCGGTGCAGGTTACATTGTCGCTCAAAATCTGCCAGGTAGTTATCAATTTCACAGTCCTTTTCATCAAAAGCTTTCAAAGCGCTAAACGGAATCTTCCTTGTGTCTGCTGTGCTGTACTCACTGTTTGGAGGATGTGCGGCTGCTTGTTGGACTGCTGCCAGTTTTAACTGTAGCTCTGCGTCTCTTATTTCTTTATCCTTCTGTAGTTCTGCGTCTTTTATTTGTTTAGCCTTCTGTAGTTCTGTGTCTCTTATTTCTTTAGCCTCCTTCGCTAACAGGTCCATCACTCTCAGCACTACATCCGCCGTTGGGTTCGGACCGAACCATGCTAGCTTCTCTCTCATTACTTTGTTGGCTGGTGATTCCTCCTCCTGAATCACTGGTGTCTCCATCTCTTGTACTGCTGGCGTTGCTGCAATCACGTTCTCCTGGTCTAGCTCCATTAATTCTGCTATGATGACCCGCTTGGTTTTGTTGCTAGCAATCCTTCCACGAACTTCCAGTAGTTCTTTCAGTGTATTTCTTTTAAGCAGGGTGTACCAGCCTTCCATTCACTGTTCCCAGTGTCTGCTTGGAATCTGGGTGTAAAGGAGAGTAGAAGGGAAAATCCCACCGCTGCCACCAATTGTGACGGTATTACAATGATATCCCCGTCAACGTTCCCTTCTTCCCATAACGAAAATCACCCCAATATTCCACGAGGAGGGATATTCCTGGAGTCGCCCCAAAAAGCCACACATGAGACAAGCTTACTGCTGGAACAACACAGACTTTAATGGTTTTCTTCTCAGCTTTTTATACAGTCCAAGACATTCAAGCAACAATGAAATCTCCACCCCCCCCTAATCACACACTAAGGCTAATTATTAAAACATTTTAGACAGGTCGGCAACGACCGACAATTATCATGTCTAATCACTGCACATTCCTTAAACAGCATAACAACAAACCACCTGGGGGGGCGTTCCCGGAAGTGAAATGAGAAGGACGTACTCCAGCAAGGCTCCACAAACCCAGGCCTAATCTCCTGCCATCCGTGACGGGAGGCTGCTCCAGCCTTTTAAAAAATCATTTCCCTGGCTCCTGAACCTCTCCTGGACAGGTACATACCTGTATGGTGACCCCTGGACGGCTGCCTGCCTCAAAATTCGTCCTGCTGCCGGATCAGCCCACGGACGAGCCGCCGCCATCTTGGGGCCTGTGAAGCATCCGCAAGCACCGGGCTCGAGTATCGCGGCTGCGATACGATCGGGGCTCACCAGCGGGCGCATCGGCACCTCAGTACCATCTCCGCATCTCTCCCTTGGTCCCCGGAGCCCTCTAACCTATTGCTCGCCGTCCACGAGCGCCGCTACTCTCCCCGTCCGGGCACCTGAGCTGGGAAAGACCGCGGCTTCGGCCTAGTCCTGAAAGCGGCGGCCATCTTGTTTCACCCGACGGCGGATCCAGAGCATTTCCTCGGCCTCCCTGCTACTGGGCCCTCTGGCTACCACCTCCAGAGTACCTCTGGACACCATTGCTGTGCCTCCTAGACCCTGCACCTCTGTCCAGGTTAGTCCCTGACTCTGGCCTAGCCTCCCATCGGCGGCCATCTTGCTTTTTGCTGAAGGTATTATATATACTGCAGGCCCTTTCCTCCACAGAATCAGCTACCCCTTGCTGCATACCCCTTCTCAGGAGACATAAGCTGCCATTTCAATTACCATTTCTAAATACGAACGTTAACCAGTGGTAATTGTACAGGTTTAGCGAATGCACGGTGGTCATCTTGGTGTACCTTACCCTCTTGCTTATGGAAATTTTCTCGTCTCTAATGCTGTTATCCCCTGCAAGTGACTGAACCCCCGTCATCCTTGACTCTCTCTGAAGTATGACTATGGTCTGTGTAGTTATTTTATTTTTCATATGGCACTAAGAGGTAATGCTTAAGCCGGACCCTGCCTAGCTGCCGACCTGATTTCAAATAGCAATGCCAGCAAAAGGCTCTGCCTCCCGTTCATCGATAAACAAACGGTCCGCTAAATCTTCAACTGTACATCAGACTCCTGTTGGCTCCATCAAACGCTTTCTTGCTGCTGAGAGGGCGGGCCCTGGCTCTATGAGTGCTAAGACCAGGGCATCGAGGTCTCATCTCGCCAGCTTCTCACACTGCCTCTATCCGCGAAAGTTCACCGGCCTCATCCTGTGGATCGGAGATAATGGATGATCCTGGTTCTCCTACTGGTTCTGAAATGTCCTCCTTTCTGCTTGAATTCAGAAAAGAAATGGCGGGCATGTTCCATGATATGGAGAAGTCGATCAAAAAAGACATTTCTGCGGTCCGAGCGGACATGGCTCACCTCCTCGACAGGGTTGAGGAAACGGAACAGCGTCAAGACTTGCATGAAGTGGCTATTAAAGAGTTACGGGACACTGTTACCCAATTGTCATATGCTCACAGGGCCTCGCTATATAAACTTGAGGACCTCGAGAACCGTAACCGCAGAAATAACGTGCGTATCCGTGGCCTACCGGAAGCAACTGGAGATAATGATCTGGAACCCTCGCTCCGTGGCATCCTCAACACCATTTTAGGCAGGCCACCTACGGATCCCCTGCGGTTTGACAGAGTCCACCGTGCTCTTCGACCCCGTAACCTCTCTTCTGATCTGCCCAGAGATGTGATTTGCCGTCTCCACTACTTCGAAGAAAAGAATGCTATCATGATCAAATTGCGGAACACCCCTAATATTGACTTTGATGGAGCTATTCTTCAAATTTTTCTGGACATTTCTAAAGAAACCCTAAATCGCCGCAGGGCCCAAAAACCACTTTTGGAGAGACTGAGAAGTGATGGAACTACCTATAGATGGGGCTTCCCAGCAAGCTTAATTGCGACCAAGAATGGTCGATCGTCCACACTGCGCTTTCCTGAGGAACTTCCTGCCTTCCTACAAGATCTCCATTTGCCACACATGGAGCTACCAGGCTGGCAGAACCCCATTCCCACTTTTTCTGCTCTTCGCTCCTCCCAATGGCAGAAGACCCCTGCTAAGCTACGGAAGGTTTCTACTCCGAGCTCGTCCAAAAAGAATGGGTGAGGTACTCCTGGGCACCCAGTCATTTTTCCTATTAGCAATTCTCCTTACGGTGGCAAAGATGTGTTTTTCAGTCTGTTATTTTTCACATTGTTTTTTTTGAAGTTCCTTTGCCGCTTTGAACACTTGATGGCTCATTTTTGAAATTGGGACTTGTTTAAACCGTATTGCTTCCTATTTTTGAGCCTTGCTGAATGTACATCACATCACCTGATAGGCTAACCTAGTGTTTGGAGAATGCTAAGTTTATGTTTTATGCGTTGCTAATTTCTTTCAGTTATAATTACCTTTATTTACAGGTCGGCAGCTGGCGGGGCCACTGGCTCCACGTTGATACACTTGCCGGGGACATTGTTTCTCCCCCTTCTCCTCCTGGGGTTGCTGGGAAATGGTGGTCTTTATTATTCTCCTGATGTTTTTTATCTTCAAATCCTTTTTGACCGCCCGATCCCTTCATCCCCACTGGGACCACCGCAGATTTCTGCGTGATTGTTACCTTACTCCCAATCGTTCTACGAAATGTTGTTCTGATACTTTTGTACTTTTCTTCTTTTCTTTTTCATTTCCCCTCCGATCTCCTTTCTTTTTGCCCTCTCTCTCCTCTTCCCTCTCTTTTTTGCTGGGCCACATGGCTGTATGACATGTTCACTTGCTTCTTCCTGGAACCATGGCTACTTTAAAAATCTCCTCTTATAATGTACGAGGCCTAAGTGTGGCCGCTAAGAGACATCAAGTTCTCAGAGAATTACGAAGTTCGGCCTGCTCTATCGCTTTCCTTCAGGAAACTTATTTGACCCACGCTACATCTGTGAAACTCTATTCACCACACTTCCCGCACTGGTACTATAGCCTATCTGACACTAAAAAAGCCAAAGGAGTGGCCATTGGTTTCAGTAGGAATGCATCATTTCGTTTTACAGACATGCTTACGGACGACCACGGTCGTTATCTTTTTGTCAAGGGTTTCATAGGTAACACTAGATGTACTCTGGCCAATATTTATTGCCCTAATCATAATCAAACCCCTTTTTTTACACAAACTCTCACAAAGCTCTCACAATTCGCCGAAGGCTTGATCGTTCTCGCAGGAGACATAAATATGCCTCTAGATCCTACGATGGATACTTCCTTGGGTCGGTCAGGTATTCCATTCAAGCGGCTAGCGCAAGTAAAGAAAAAACTCTTTGATCTCCAACTTATAGACGCTTGGCGTCTCATGCATCCTACGGATAGAGATTATTCCCATTTTTCTGCACCCCATAACTCTTATTCTAGAATAGATAATATCTTCTTAGATCATTTCCACCTTCCCTTTCTCCGCTCAGCCTGTATAGGCACTGCCTCTCTCTCTGATCATGCTCCTGTTTCCATATGCCTGACTATACCAGATTTACCTCACCGCCCTAATAACTGGAAACTCAATGACTCCCTCATCACTAATTCGATATAGATACCCGCCTTAACCAAAACGCTTTCCCAATATTTTGAGGAAAACTCTCTCAGGCACCTCTCCATCTCTTTTGTGGGAGGCGCATAAGGCGCTAATAAGAGGAAATCTTATCGAGTTGGGTGCGAGGAAAAAAAGAGAACATGGTCAGCAGCTCAAACAGGTCTTGCATCAGATTGCTGAGTTGGATAAACAGCATAAACTTTCTCTCCACGTTTCACATCTAAAAGCCCTTACCCTTAAAAGAGAAGAACTCAAAACTCTCCTTGCCCTTGAAACTAGACGAAAATTTCACTACATTTCCCAGAAAGTATATGAATGGGGTAACAAACCGGGGAAATTATTGGCTAGGTCACTTACAGCCAGGAAAACTTTATCATTTATACCCAAAGTGAAACTGCCATCAGGAGACTTAGTAGACACCACCCCCCAAATATCGCGAGCCTTTAAGGAATTTTATGCTGACTTATATAACGTGGAGGGTGGTTTGGCCTCTTTATCTCTTGCCGAAAAATGTAAACGAATCCTCGCCTTTCTTAGACAAGCCAATCTCCCTAAGCTTTCAAAGTCCGCCCTTAGCGCTCTTGAAGCGGATTTCTCCGTGGAAGAATTTAATTTAGCACTCAAGTCCTCCTCTTCCGGTAAAGCCCCTGGCCCTGATGGCTTCACCCTCCTATATTACAAAACCTTTAGAGATGTCTTATTCCCCCACCTTGTAACCTATGCAAATTCTGTTTCCCGTGATTCCCCCCTTCGACCTGAATCATTATCCGCCCACATCACGGTTATCCCTAAACCTGATAAGGACCCTACCCTATGTAGCAGTTATAGACCCATCTCCCTTTTAAATGTTGACACCAAACTCTTTGCCAAGGTAGTAGCGAATAGATTGCTTCCCCTTTTACCTAAGTGGGTCTCGGCTGATCAAACCGGTTTCATTCCGAATAGAGAGGCGAGAGACAATTCTCTCCGTACTCTGTCACTGATCCATTATGTGCGGAAGTGTTCCCAGCCCACCCTTCTCCTCTCCACCGATGCTGAAAAAGCATTTGATAGGGTGGACTGGGAATACCTTAAAACTACTCTCTGTCATTTTGGCCTTGGTCCTAAGATGTTCTCTCGTATCTTCTCCCTTTACTCCAACCCTACCGCACAAGTACGTATCAATGGTTCCCTAAGTGATCCATTTACGCTACATAACGGAACCAGACAGGGTTGCCCTTTATCCCCCTTGTTGTTTGCTATTTCCCTTGAACCCTTTTTGGCTTCTGTTAGGAATAACGGGAATTCATGGTATCCAGGTCGGCGCTAGAATACATAAATACGCAGCCTATGCGGATGACTTTTTATTCTTTATCCAACATCCACGTATTTCACTGCCGAATCTGATGTCTGAATTCTCCTCATTCCAAGGTCTCTCCAACTTTAAGATTAATCTTTCAAAATCCGAAATTTTAAATGTAACAGTTCCCCAACGAATGGCTGATCAGCTGAGACCCCTATTTCCCTTTCGCTGGGTTCCATCGCGCATGAAATATCTTGGCATTTATTTGACTCCCCACCTCCATTCTCTCTTTAGACATAACTATATCCCTCTTCTAAATGCCATTAAGGATGATCTCCGTAAGTGGTCTTCCCTCTCTCACTCTTGGCTAGGTAAGGTCAACATAATAAAGATGAACATACTCCCCCGTATTCTTTTCTTGTTACAAATGATTCCCTTGAAGATCCCAATAGGTTTTTTTACCCTTTTACAAACCATGGTCTCTCGCTTTATGTGGAGGGATGGGCGTCCCAGGGTTTCCAGAGAGACTCTTTTCAGAGCCAAATGTTCAGGGGGACTGGCTTTACCTAATTTTAAAGCTTACTATCAAGCAGTTATATTAGCACGGATAGCGGATTGGAAATATGCCGCCACCTCCAAACTATGGGTTCAATTGGAACATTCTTTATGTGGCTCTGATCTCTCTGTGACCCCTTGGATCCCACGTCTTTTTAGAAATTTATCCCCTATTACCTCACCTCTCACCTTATCTTCCCTACAAATCTGGGATGATCTACATAAGAAATTTAAGTGGTCTTATAACTCCCCATTAACTCCCTTGATGTCTCACAGATACTTTGCCCCGGGTCTCCTTGACTCAGGCTTTCAGAAATGGTCACCGGGTGGCCCTCTCTTATTGTACCATGTTGCCTCCTCCAATTGTCTTAAACCCTTGTCTGAGATTCTGGGTCATAATTCACCCTCATTCTTGGACAAGTGGAGATACAGGCAATTGAGTAGTTTTTTCCATACATTGCCACGTCCCTTAAGAGGTATCCCAGATCTCAACAGCATAGAACAGATTCTTCTGCCTAGGGATCCTCCTGCACGTTCTATCTCCCTATTCTACAAAGCCCTCTTGGACTTACAATGCCCTTTGTATCCAGAATATATATCCCGATGGGAGAAGGATTTGGGGATTACTATTACTGATAAAAAAAAGGATAAGATACTCAAGCTTACACATGTCTCTTCCCTGGCTTCTTCCATGACTGAATCTAACTTCAAGCTCCTAACTAGATGGCACCACACTCCTGCCAAGCTTCACCGTATGTTCCCTAGTAACTCCCCACTCTGTTGGAGGAATTGCGGTCAAATTGCCACCCATGCCCACATTTGGTGGTCTTGCCCCCTTATTCGCCCTTACTGGACAGAAGTCTTAAACTTGATATCTCAGATCTCTGAGGTACAAATCCCCCTTGAACCGTGGACGGTTCTTTTCCACGCCACCTCTAGGCCCATTGGCAAATACAAGCGTTCAATCATTCCACACCTTCTTAATGCAGCCAAAGCCATTATCCCTCGTCTCTGGGGTCAACCTGAAACTCCTTCCATTAAAACATGGTTACAAAAGATTTCTGAGGTTAGCCTCATGGAAGAACTCACTCACATTGCAAGAGACACCAGTGAACAACACTCCCGAATCTGGGCGTCCTGGTCTTCATTCATCTCTACACAGTGCTATTTAGATATTATTTCTTCGCCCCCTTATAGGTCTGAAACCACATGAGGCTGTCTTCCACCAAATTGTGACCCTTTATCCCACTCCCTGACATGATTCCCCATTACTCTTGATATCTTACTAAATAAGTCTGTTTGGTGATATGCTCGATACGACTGCCATGTGTCCCAGCTCTCCCTTCCCCCCCCTTCCCTACCCTTCCCTGCTTACCCATCCTACATCCCTCTAATCTCTTTCTCTCCATCTTTTTCCTACCCTCTTGTCTTTTCTTTTTCTTCACTTATAGACAAATTGAAACACTTGTGTTCTCTATGATGCATCATTTGGTATACTTTCCAATTTACTACTCTGTATTGATGCCTCTTTGGAGAGTTGATTTACTTTTATTGTATTGTCTATTTCTATCAATAAAAAAATATATTAAACAAAAAAAACAACAAACCACCTTCACACACTGAGTTTCCTAAGCAGACGTTTCGTCTGCATCCAGTTTGACACCTATTAACACCTCCGAGTATCACTAGGTTGTAGACAGCGTTATCACACAATTAAAGGCCTTTCAAAAGCTAGCCTTATTTAACATATGAACAGTCTTTACAGAGAGAGATGAATCACACATGAACACCTGTTACCTCTAACCCACAGCATTAAGTTAGCAGGGAGAGAATTAGACTGAAGCATATAGGCAAAAAAGTCCTTCACACTACCCCCTTTAATATGTTCCACACTGACTATCTCTAGAACCTCTCCCCTGTCGCCTAGTTTAAAAACCCCTCTAACTTTTTGGCCATCCTTCTTCCCAGCTGATCTGCACCCTCCTCATGTAGGTGCAGTTTGTCCCTTCTATAGTACTGGTTATCGACTGAGAAGTCGGCCCAGTCCTCCAGGAACCCAAACCCCTCTTTACTACACCAGCGCTTCAGCCACTTGTTTACTTCCCTAATCTCCCTCTGCCTTTCTGGTGTGGCTCGATGTACTGGTAGTATTCCTGAGAATACTACCTTGGAGGTCCTTTTTCCTCAATTTAGCTCCCAAGTCCCTAAAATCGTTCTTTAGGACACTCCATCTGACTTTGTCATTGGGGCCAACGTGCACCATGACAGCTGGTTCTTCCCCAGCCCCTCCCAGTAAAGCAAAATTTCACTTCGTTCATGGACGGACACAGCAACATCTTGACCTTGGGGTATTATCCACCTCTTAGGAGATTGACTAGGCAGAAAAACAGCATGTTAAGTGTTAAAACACATCACAGTACAGTACCTCCCGGGGGCGGTCCCCCTGGGTACATCCCCCTTCTCCCTGCATCTGCAGCCTGAGTTTTCTTCTGCCTAGCATAGGAGAATGAAATGGCTCCCTGTGGGCCATGTGACCTGGGGATTTTTTGAACTTTTTTCTTTTCTTTTGCTTTTTCTGCATTTTGATCCTGAGATCTACAATCAACTGCAGACTGGGTGACAGGCTGGATCCTCGTTCCTTGTAGTCCCCCCAGTTCGGGCATCAAACGTGTGCCGGCCTTTTAACTACTTGCTGGGCCGTCCACGACTGGCGCTGCACATCTAGTGTGTACAGCCCAGACCGGAAGTTTTGAGCTGACGTGCCTGTGACTCTGCCCTACGTGTTTCATCTATCTGACATCATTGGGAGCGTAACATCAGACTACACTTTCCAGCTATATATATTCCATGGAGTCTCATGTGCGATTGCGCGCTAGATTGAATCATTAGCGGCGGCCAATCTGACATTTTGAGAACCATACTACCATCAAAACCTTCCTTAATTTACCGGAAAGCACCATATTTAAGGAACAAATTGGTGCATAATGCACTGGACCCACCAGAACCAATATTTTTAAGAACTTAAAAGGATTTTTTAAGTGTAAACAATACATTCACCTGTAGGAGCAGTAAACAAAGAAATAAAAAAAAATAAAAAATTTATTTTGACAACTAACGGCTCCGAGCATCACATAAAATAATTAACTTGCCACAGTACGCATGTGACGTACGTCATAGAGTGCCCATGCCACAAACAGTACGTTGGGAGGACCACCAGAGAACTGCATGTCAGAATTAGAAAACATATAAATAATATTAAGAAAGGTTTTCCAAAACCGTGTCTCGACATTTTAGGGATTATCATAAGAAAGACCCCTCCTGCATGGTCTTCTATGCTATTGACAAAATCAAAGGCCACTGGAGAGGTGATAACAAACAAATAAAAGTTTCACAAAATGGATTTTCCAGCTTGAGACCCTCCAGCCAGCAGGAATGAATATAGATTTAGATTTAAATTGTTTTCTTACCAACTTTTAGAGCACATTCACTTCAGACCAAACCCACATGTCCAGTCCTTATCCATTATTAATTTATTTATTCATGTATGTATTTGCCAACACATCCCTCTCCCTTTTGTCCCCTTAGTGGACCTCATTACAAGAATTGTAGGATTTTTTTAAAATAATTTTAATACCCATTTTACATATTTGATCATACATTCTACAATTTGTGTTTTAATTTTTAACATCGGTTTAATCTCATTTATTGTATCTTGTTTTTATGGCTTGTAAATGTTTTTGTATCAAACATGGAACTCATGTGCTATTAGCACCTTATTTATATCCCACCTCCTCTTTGGTTTATCCGGCAGCTGGGTGTAAGAGGTATTTGCAATGTTTGAGACTAGAAACCGTCTACCAAACGTGTTCTAGGATCTCCAATGGCCAGCACGGTCCACTTTTAACTAAGGACTTTTAGTCTGCAGCACTTCTCCTACAATGACCACCATATGCGACCCACTGCGTCAGTATGAACACACTGAGGACTTTGGTCCCCTAAATCCACCCTAAAATGGCCGCCACAATTCCTTTAGTATCACAGGCTTCAGGCTAATGATTCAATCT